>NC_057800.1:610155413-610169291 GCF_018294505.1 Triticum aestivum
CTCCTAGTCCAATTCGGACCAGGGGGGAGGAGGCGCGCGGCCCACCTTTGGCTCCCCCTCTCTCTCTCCACTAAGGCCCATATGGCCCATTACTTCTCCCGGGGGGGTTCCGATAACCCTCCGGCTCTCCGGTTTTCTCCGAAATCACCCGAAACACTTCCGGTGTCCAAATAAAGCCGTCCAATATATCAATCTTTATGTCTCGGCCATTTCGAGACTCCTCATCATGTCCATGATCACATCCGGGACTCCGAACTAACTTCGGTACATCAAAACTCATAAACTCATAATATAACTGTCATCGAAACCTTAAGCGTGCGGACCCTACGGGTTCGAGAACAATGTAGACATGAGCGAGACACGTCTCCGGTCAATAACCAATAGCGGAACCTGGATGCTCATATTGGCTCCTACATATTCTACAAAGATCTTTATCGATTAGACCGCATAACAACATACGTTGTTCCCTTTGTCATCGGTATGTTACTTGCCCGAGATTCGATCGTCGGTATCTCAATACCTAGTTCAATCTCGTTACCGGCAAGTCTCTTTACTCGTTCTGTAATACATCATCTCGCAACTAACTCATTAGTTGCAATGCTTGCAAGGCTTATGTGATCTGCATTACCGAGAGGGCCCAGAGATACCTCTCCGACAATCGGAGTGACAAATCCTAATCTCGAAATACGCCAACCAAACATGTACCTTTGGAGACACCTGTAGAGCACCTTTATAATCACCCATTTACGTTGTGGCGTTTGGTAGCACACAAAGTGTTCCTCCGGCAAACGGGAGTTGCATAATCTCATAGTCATAGGAACATGTATAAGTCATGAAGAAAGCAATAGCAACATACTAAACGATCAGGTGCTAAGCTAATGGAATGGGTCATGTCAATCAGATCATTCACCTAATGATGTGATCCCGTTAATCAAATAACAACTCCTTTTTCATGGTTAGGAAACATAACCATCTTTGATTAACGAGCTAGTCAAGTAGAGGCATACTAGTGACACTCTGTTTGTCTATGTATTCACACATGTATTATGTTTCCGGTTAATACAATTCTAGCATGAATAATAAACATTTATCATGATATAAAGAAATAAATAATAACTTTATTATTGCCTCTAGGGCATATTTCCTTCATGTATGAATTGCAATAATATCAAGTTTCCTCTCTATGTGCTTAATGTTTTGAAGTTATGCTTGTTTTGCCTTCCTATGTAAGTTGATTATTGTTCCCATAATTTGTTTGCTCACAAAATCCCTATGCATAGGAAGTGGGTTAGACTTAAATGTGCTAGTCATATTCTTCATGATTCTCTCTTTATGTTTTAATTCTTATCCTTTATGTGAGCATCATTGAAATCATCGTGCCTAGCTAGGGGCGTTAAACGATAGCGCTTGTTGGGAGGCAACCCAATTTTATTTTTGTTCCTTGCTTTTTATTCCTGATTAGTAATAAATAATTTATCCAGCCTCTGTTTAGATGTGGTTTTATGTGTTTAATTAGTGTTTGTGCCAAGTAGAACCGTTGGGAAGACTTGGGGAAAGTCTTGTTGATCTTGCTGTAAAAACAGAAATTTTAGCGCTCACGAGAATTGCTGCCATTTTTTACTGGAGAGTTCTATTTAGTTAATTCTTTTTGAAGATGATTAATAGACAAATTACATACATCCATCAATTTATTTTAGAATTTGTGGGGTTACATAAGTTTGCGTTAGCTACAGATTACTACAGACTGTTCTGTTTTTGACAGATTCTGTTTTTCGTGTGTTGTTTGCTTATTTTGATGAATTTATGGCTAGTAAAATAGTTTATAAACCATAGAGAAGTTGTAATACAGTAGGTTAACACCAATATAAATAAATAATGAGTTCATTACAGTACCTTGAAGTGGTGTTTTGTTTTCTTTCGCTAACGGAGCTTACGAGTTTTCTGTTAAGTTTTGTGTTGTGAAGTTTTCAAGTTTTGGGTAAAGATTCGATGGACTATGAAATAAGGAGTGGCAAGAGCCTAAGCTTGGGGATGCCCAAGTAACCCCAAGGTAATATTCAAGGACAAACAAGAGCCTAAGCTCGGGGATGCCCCGGAAGGCATCCCCTCTTTCGTCTTCGTTCATCGGTAACTTTACTTGGAGCTATATTTTTATTCGCCACATGATATGTGTTTTGCTTGGAGCGTCATTTTATTTTATTTAGTTTTGCTTGCTATTTGAATAAAATACCAAGATCTGAAATTATTAAATGTTAGAGAGTCTTCACATAGTTGCATAATTATTAGACTACTCATTGAGCTTCACTTATATCTTTTGGAGTAGTTTGTCATTGCTCTAGTGCTTCACTTATATCTTTTTAGAGCACGGTGGTAGTTTTATTTTGAAGAAATAGATGAACTCTCATGCTTCACTTATATTATTTTGAGAGTCTTTAGAACAGCATGGTAGTTTGCTTTGGTTATGAAACTAGTCCTAATATGATGGGCATCCAAGAGGGATATAATAAAAACTTTCATATAGAGTGCATTGAATACTAAGAGAAGTTTGATACTTGATGATTGTTTTGAGATATGGAGGTAATAATATCAAAGTCGTACTAGTTGAGTAGTTGTGAATTTGAGAAATGCTTGTGTTGAAGTTTGCAAGTCCAGTAGCATGCACGTATGGTAAACGTTGTGTAACAAATTTGAAACATGAGGTGTTATTTGATTGTCTTCCTTATGAGTGGCGGTCGGGGACGAGCGATGGTCTTTTCCTACCAATCTATCCCCCTAGTAGCATGTGCGTAATGCTTGGTTTTTGATGACTTGTAGATTTTTGCAATAAGTATGTGAGTTCTTTATGACTAATGTTGATTCCATGGATTATACGCACTCTTACCCTTCCATCATTGCTAGCCTCTTCGGTACCGTGCATTGCCCTTTCTCACATTGAGAGTTGGTGCAAACTTCGCCGGTGCATCCAAAACCCGTGATACGATACGCTATGTCACACATAAACCTCGTTATATCTTCCTCAAAACAGCCACCATACCTACCTATTATGGCATTTCCATAGCCATTCTGAGATATATTGCCATGCAACTTTCCACCGTTCCGTTTATTATGACACGCATCATCATTGTCATATTGCTTTGCATGATCATGTAGTTGACATCGTATTTGTGGCAAAGCCGCCGTTCATAATTTTTCATACATGTCACTCTTGGTTCATCGCAATCCCTGTACACCGCCGGAGGCATTCATATAGAGTCATACTTTGTTCTAGTATCGAGTTGTAATCTTTGAGTTTAAATAAATAGAAGTGTGATGATCATCATTTTCTAGAGCATTGTCCCAAGTGAGGAATAAAAAAAGTCCATAAAAAAGAGAGAAGACCCAAAAAAGAAAAGAGAAAGGCCATAAAAAAGGATAAGGCCCAAAAAATGAGGGAAAAAGAGAGAAGGGACAATGCTACTATCCTTTGCCACACTTTACTTCAAAGTAGCACCATAATCCTCATGATAGAGAGTCTCTTGTTTTGTCACTTTCATATACTAGTGGGAATTTTTCATTATATAACTTGGCTTGTATATTCCAACAATGGGCCTCCTCAAGTGCCCTAGGTCTTCATGAGCAAGCAAGTTGGATGCACACCCACTTAGTTTCTTTTGTTGAGCTTTCATACATTTATAGCTCTAGTGCATCCGTTGCATGGCAATCCCTACTCCTTGCATTAACATCAATCGATGGGCATCTCCATAGCTCATTGATTAGCCTCGTTGATGTGAGACTTTCTCCTTTTTGTCTTCTCAACATAACCCCCGTCATCATATTCTATTCCACCCATAGTGCTATGTCCATGGCTCGCGCTCATATATTGCGTGAAAGTTTATAGGTTTGAGATTACTAAAGTATGAAACAATTGCTTGGCTTGTCATCGGGGTTGTGCATGATGAGAGCATTCTTGTGTGACGAAAATGGAGCATGACCAAACTATATGATTTTGTAGGGATGAACTTTCTTTGGCCATGTTATTTTGAGAAGACATGATTGCTTAGTTAGTATGCTTGAAGTATTATTATTATTATGTCAATATGAACTTTTATCTTGAATCTTATGCATCTGAATATTCTTGCTACAATAAAGATAAATACATGATGAATATGTTAGGCAGCATTCCACATCAAAAATTTTGTTTTTATCATTTACCTACTCGAGGACGAGCAGGAATTAAGCTTGGGGATGCTGATACGTCTCCAACGTATCTATAATTTTTTATTGTTCCATGCTATTATATTATCAACCTTGGATGTTTTATATGCATTTATATGCTATTTTATATGATTTTTAGGACTAACCTATTAACCCAGAGCCAAGTGCCAGTTTCTATTTTTTCCCTAGTTTTAGAGTATCGCAGAAAAGGAAAATCAAATGGAGTCCAATTGACCTGAAACTTCACGGAACTTATTTTTGGAAGGAAAGCAACCCGGGAGACTTGGAGTCCACGTCAAGGAAGCTTCAAGGGAGCCACGAGGTAGGGGGCGCACCCACCCCCCTGTGCGCGCCCTCCACCCTCGTGGGCCCCTCGTGGCCCCCTGACGTATTTCTTCCACCTATATATCTCCAAATACCCTAAAACAATCGGGGAGCACAATAGATTGGGAGTTCCGCCGCCAGAAGCCTCCGTAGCCACCGAAAACCTATCTAGACCTGTTCCGACACCCTACCGGAGGGGGGAATCCCTCTTCGGTGACCGTCTTCATCATCCCGGTGCTCTCCATGACGAGGAGGGAGTAGTTCTCCCTCGGGGCTGAGGGTATGTACCAGTAGCTATGTGTTTGATCTCTCTCTCTCGGGTGTTCTTGAGGTGATACGATCTTGATGTATCGCGAGCTTTGCTATTATAGTTGGATCTTATGATGTTTTCTCCCCCCTCTACTCTCTTGTAATGGATTGAGTTTTCCCTTTGAAGCTATCTTATCGGATTGAGTCTTTAAAGATTTGAGAACACTTGATGTATGTCTTGCCGTGCGTATCTGTGGTGACAATGGGATACCACGTGATTCACTTGATGTATGTTTTGGTGATCAACTTGCGGGTTCCGCCCATGAACCTATGCATAGGGGTTGGCACACGTTTTCGTTGTGATTCTCCGGTAGAAACTTTGGGGCACTCTTTGAGGTTCTATGTGTTGGTTGAATAGATGAATCTGAGATTGTGTGATGCATATCGTATAATCATACCTACGGATACTTGAGGTGACATTGGAGTATTTAGGTGACATTAGGGTTTTGGTTGATTTGTGTCTTAAGGTGTTATTCTAGTACGAACTCTAGGGCTATTTGTGACACTTATAGGAATAGCCCAACGGATTGATTGGAAAGAATAACTTTGAGGTGGTTTCGTACCCTACCATAATTTCTTCGTTTGTTCTCCTCTATTAGTGACTTTGGAGTGACTCTTTGTTGCATGTTGAGGGATAGTTATATGATCCAATTATGTTATTATTGTTGAGAGGACTTGCACTAGTGAAAGTATGAACCCTAGGCCTTGTTTCAACACAGTGCAATACCGTTTGTGCTCACTTTTATCATTAGTTACCTTGCTGTTTTTATATTTTCAGATTACAAAAACCTTTATCTACCATCCATATACCACTTGTATCACCATCTCTTCGCCGAACTAGTGCACCTATACAATTTACCATTGTATTGGGTGTGTTGGGGACACAAGAGACTCTTTGTTATTTGGTTGCATGGTTGCTTGAGAGAGACCATCTTCATCCTACGCCTCCTACGGATTGATAAACCTTAGGTCATCCACTTGAGGGAAATTTGCTACTGTCCTACAAACCTCTACACTTGGAGGCCCAACAACGTCTACAAGAAGAAGGTTGTGTAGTAGACATCAGCGGGTCCAAAGCCCGACGTTTACCGAATACTGGACGGCCACTTCCTCATACGACGTGTACATGGTGGGCACACCTAAAGAAGGCGACAGCGATGATGAAAAGGATCTAGTCGAGGACAAACCTCCTGAGATACCACCAAAGCATCAACGTCAGCGGCGCCACTCTAAATCGTGTCGCGGAAAAGACAGCAATACCGACACTGGAGACGATGACACTCTGGAGAACGTCGAAGACCAAGAAGACCCCATCGAACCAACATCCGAACGGGTGATCGGGAGGACAGGCAAGTCGACCCTGACAAGCAAGCAGGGAAAGACTCGGAGGATAGAAACTATCTACCACTCTCCGAGGACGGCGTGAGCCTCGGCGGCAAAGATTTCATCGTGTCAGCGGAACTCCTCGAACAAGAGCGCTTTAAGCGTCGGCTAATAGCCACTGCAAGAAGCCTAAAGAAAAGCAGCAGCAGCAGCTTCAAGCTAGACCAAGATCTGCTCAACGACAGATGGACTAATGTCCTGGCAGCCAAAGAATATTGCCTCCAACACCCAACAAAGAGTTACCCAAAGCATAAACTGCTACCCCAATTCGACGATGAGGTGCTGGAGCCCATACCACCCGCGCGTAACGCGGCTGACGGACCTGACCGACCACCACGTGGCCGGGACAGAATGGCAACTCAAGCCAAACACCAGCCCGCGCCACCTCACCGTAAAAGCAGAGAAACAACACCTCAGGGATACACTTATGACCTACGTCAGGACCTGGACAATAGAGCCAGCCAAACCAGGTCAATCTACGGATCAAGGGGGCGTGCCCAAGCGCGAGAAGACAGCCATCAGGCCTGGCGCGACAAACACAACCCCACCAGGGCCGAAAACCGCATACAGACTTCATCCGAACTGCACCGTGACGTTGCCCAATATAGAGGCGCCGCACACCCCCTATGCTTCACCGATGAGGTAATGGAGCACCAGTTCCTAGAAGGGTTTAAACCTGTGAACATCTAATCATACAATGGCACAACAGATCCTGCAGTATGGATTGAAGATTTTTTTCTCCACATTCACATGGCACGCGGTGATGATCTACATGTCATTAAGTACCTCCCCCTAAAACTCAAGGAGCCACCACAGTACTGGCTGAACAGCCTACCAGAAAACTCTATTGGTAGCTGGGAAGACTTGGAGGATGCATTCAGAGACAACTTCCAAGGTACGTATGTTCGGTCCCCAGATGTCGATGATCTTAGTCACATAATCCAGCAACCCGAAGAATCAGCCCGGCAGCTCTGGACCAGGTTCTTAATCAAAAAGAACCAGATTGTGTATTGTCCAGACGCCGAAGCCCTCGCGGCCTTCAAACATAGCATCCGAGATGAGTGGCTCGCCTGACACCTCGGCCAAGAAAAGCCGAAGTCCATGGTAGCCCTTACCACACTTATGACCTGCTTTTGCACGGGAGAGGATAGCTGGCTTGCTCGTGGAAGCAATAGCACCAACGACCCTGGCACCTCCGAACCCAGGGACGACAACGGCAAGCCATGACGCAACAAGCATAGGCGTCGAAACAATAACGAAGGGACCCAAGACACCGCGGTCAATGCCGGATTCAGTGGCTCCAAACCCGGTCAACGGAAGAAGCCATTCAAGGAAAACAGAGATGGCCCATCCAGTATTGACCGAATATTTGCTTGGCCTTGCCAGATTCATGGCACCCTGGATAAACCCACCAATCACACCAACAGAAATTGTTGGGTCTTTAAACAGGCCGGCAAAATCAATGCCAAACACAAGGGGAAAGGGTCGCCCAGCGACGACAATGACCAAGAGCCTCGTCAACCGAACACGGGGGGACAGAAGCAATTTCCCCTAGAGGTAAAGACAGTGAATATGATATATGCCACACATATCCCTAAGAGGGGGCGCAAGCGCGCATTACGGGACGTCTACGCCATAGAGCCGGTCGCCCCAAAATGTTGGGGAACGCGGTAATTTCAAAATTTTCCTATGCACATGCAAGATCTAGGTGATGCATAGCAACGAGAGGGGAAGAGTGTTGTCCACGTACCCTCGTAGACCGTAAGCGGAAGTGTTATGACAATGCGGTTGATGTAGTCGTATGGCTTCACGATCCGACCGATCCTAGTACTGAAAGTACGGCACCTCTGTGATCTGCACATGTTCAGCTCGGTGACGTCCCACGAACTCTTGATCCAGCTGAGTGTCGAGGGAGAGCTTTCGTCAGCACGACGGCGTGATGACGGTGATGATGAAGCTACCGGCGCAGGGCTTCGCCTAAGCACTGCAACGATATGACCGAGGTGGATTATGGTGGAGGGGGGCGCCGCACACGGCTAAGACAATGTCAACTTGTGTGTTCTAGGGTGCCCCCTGCCCCCGTATATAAAGGAGTAAGGGGGAGGCCGGCCAGCCCTTGAGGCGCCCAAGGAGAGGAGGAGTCCTCCTCCTAGTAGGAGTAGGACTCTCCTTTCCTAGTCCTACTAGGAGGAGGAAGGGGGGAGGAAGGAGAGGGAGAGAAGAGAAGGAAAGGGGGGCACCGCCCCCCTTCCCTAGTCCAATTCGGAGTAGAGGGGGAGGGGCGCGTGGCCCTGCCTCGGCCGGCCCTCTCTCTCTCCAGTAAGGCCCATGTTGGCCCATTAGTTCCCCCGGGGGTTCCGATAACCCCCCGGCACTCCGATAATTATACGGTGACCCCCGGAACTCATCCGGTGTCCGAATATAGTCATCCAATATATTAATCTTTATGTCTCGACTATTTCGAGACTACTCGTCATGTCCGTGATCATATCCGGGACTCGTAACAACCTTTGGTACATCAAAACACATAAATTCATAATACCAATCGTCACCAAACGTTAAGCGTGCGGACCCTACGGGTTCGAGAACTATGTAGACATGACTGAGACTCATCTCCGGTCAATAACCAATAGTGGATCCTGGATGCTCATATTGGCTCCTACATATTCTACGAAGATCTTTATCGGTCAAACCGCATAACAACATACGTTGTTCCCTTTGTCATCGGTATGTTACTTGCCCGAGATTCGATCATCGGTATCATCAGTTCAATCTCGTTACCAGAAAGCCTCTTTACTTGTTCCGTAATGCATCATCCCGTAGCTAACTCATTAGTCACATTGCTTGCAAGGCTTATAGTGATGTGCATTACCGAGAGGGCCCAGAGATACCTCTCCGACAATCGGAGTGACAAAATCCTAATCTCGATCTATGCCAACTCAATAAACACCATCGGAGACACCTGTAGAGCATCTTTATAATCATCCAGTTACGTTGTGATGTTTGATAGCACGCTAAGTGTTCCTCCAGTATTCGGGAGTTGCATAATATCATAGTCATAGGAACATGTATAAGTTATGAAGAAAGCAATAACAACAAACTAAACGATCATAGTGCTACGCTAACGGACGGGTCTTGTCCATCACATCATTCTCTAATGATGTGACCCCGTTCATCAAATGACAACACATGTCTATGCTTAGGAAACATAACCATCTTTGATTAACGAGCTAGTCAAGTAGAGGCATATTAGGGACACTTTGTTTGTCTATGTATTCACACATGTACTAAGTTTCCGGTTAGTAGAATTATAGCATGAATAATAAACATTTATCATGATATAAGGAAATATAAATAACAACTTTATTATTGCCTCTAGGGCATATTTCCTTCACAAAATTCAACCCATGGTCGGCTTGCCCGATCACCTTCGATCGAAAAGAGCACCCAACCAGTATCCATCATGGAGGTTCGGCAGCCTTGGTCCTCGATCCAATCATTGATGTATTCCATCTCACGTGAGTCCTCATGGACGGCGGTGGCAGTCTCAATCTACTTTATCAAGACACTGTCTGCAAAATGGGCATCGAT
The DNA here is from genome assembly GCF_018294505.1 of Triticum aestivum. Classification (NCBI taxonomy): domain Eukaryota; kingdom Viridiplantae; phylum Streptophyta; class Magnoliopsida; order Poales; family Poaceae; genus Triticum; species Triticum aestivum. The sequence goes on from NC_057800.1 coordinate 610,165,215, forward strand.
CCGTCAAGAATCAAGCCCACTAAAACTACCTTTAAAGGAGTAATACCTGGTGTAGAGGCCCGCTGCACGGGCTCAATCACACTGGAAGTCGTCTTCGGTTCGCCGGACAACTTCCGAAGCGAAGACTTGACCTTCGATATCGTCCCGTTCGTCAGTGGCTATCACGCACTGCTCGGACGAACCACTTTCGTCCACTTTAACGCGGTCCCGCACTACGCCTATCTAAAGCTTAAGATGCCCGGTCCACATGGCATCATTACAATCAACGGAAACACGGAACGCTCCCTCTGTACTTAGGAGCATACCACGGCCATTGCGGCCGAAGTACAAAGCGGCCCTGTCAAGCCGCGCACCTCATCAGCTATTAAGCCGCCGGACTCTATTACACAAGGCCGGCCAATTCCGCATGCTAACAGCTCGGCAATTCCAGAGCTGGATTAGCAGCTTCACCTTCGTCGATCGCCATGTATATCCACGAAAGCCGTACCACGCGTGCATAATTACGCGCTCAAAGTACCTTGGGCATCGGCGGAGGCACAATACGGACAGGCCTATAGTACGGCTCGACCCTATACGGCCTTCCCCTTTTCTTTAATTATTTTTTATCTTTTACCACATGTGCATCAAAACCTGCTCATCCTACAGACTCACAAGGACTCTTTCTGAGCCCGGTTCCGTACAAATAGTCGAAAACCATTCCTCTCAAGGAATATTTTCTTACTTAGGAGAAAGCGGCGCAGACATGCGGCAGGAAGGTGCAAAGGACTTCGTAGGTCACAACTTCACTCAAGAACATGTATAAAGCTTTTCCCTTAGCCTTAGACCCCGGCATGTAAAATGACATTGGTGATTGTTCGACGTATTTTTGTGATTACCATTTTCAGAAGATATAAGTATAAATGTTTTTTTAATTGCAAGTTATACACATCTATGTTTTATATTGGGTGTACATGTACACACGCGTTAGGTAATCCTCGATGCAATGGTACGTGCATGCATGCATTTTGAGTTTGCTCACGTACTAACCAATGTATACCTGCACTTGATGCTCCATGGCATAGACTTATACACACATGTAGGTTACAATCAGAAGGCTGAGTCCACATCTACGACGCGCCCACAAAATAACATACAGTATGCGTATTTCTTTAAATACCCGTATATACCAGCCGGCGAGCACGTGTATACGTACTTGAATACCTGAGGCTGTTCCAACCAACAAACCCCGGAGATACGATGAAGATGGCGATCGAATGAACCAGACCCATCGGCAGTCGGGTAGCTAGGTACGCACGAGTTGGTTTTCGTTTTCTATATCAGGCGTACGCGTCAAGAAAAAAGAAGATAAACATCAGTGAGACGATAAGATCCGAAGTGAGATTGCATCCATATCTTGTCCAAGAAAATCGGGATGTTTGGCCTGTCTACATCCGCCGGGTCGCCCATCTCCTGCCTATAAATACACACACCTAGCTACGCAGAGGGAGGGAGGTACACACCCATTCTAGAGGCAACTCATGCACGCACACATCCATCGCACAACACCTCTGGCACCCATCCATCGCACAACACCTCCAGCACCCATCCATTTGCCATCTCACGCACACATCCATTCATGATCAAACCACGCGGCAATCCATCCATCCACAACCCACGCACCCATTAATCGGGACTCACGGCCAGGCCGAGGAAAGAACGCACGTAGAATCCTCACGCATCGGCCGGAGGCGGAGTGGATCGCCTCTGGCAGAGTTTCAGGCGGCTGCATCCCGGGAGCAAGGCGAGGAGGAGGAGGCGAACCACCATGGAGGCCAAACTCGTGTTTCCGAAGGGTAAAACTTTGATCTAACAAATCTCTTTCTTAGTTCTTTCTTGGCATATAGCATGCACAGCGTTGCCTTGCATGATTGGACCACCGCCGAAGGTGGAGCCGCCGGACCGGATGATGAAGTCAATGTTGCCAGGGATGGCCTTCACCAAGCCAACGTTACCAAGAACGACGAGGAGGTCGCCATCATCACCTGCTGTCCACCTCGTCACGACGGTTCGACCAAGATGACGACCTGGAGCACGCCACGACACCGCCCACCGTCGACGCCACAGAGGTCGGTGCCCCAGAGGTCGGCGCCACGGTGGCCAACCCCACTCACCACCGCTCGATGAAGACGACGCGCCGCCGGAGCTCGTCTTCACCAAGCCCACGCTACGGACGCTGACACCACCAAGTTCGATGCCCCGGGGGGCGATGCCGTAGATGCCGCCCCTACTCACCATCGCTCGACGAAGACGACGCGCTGCCGGAGCTCGTCTTCACCAAGCCCACGCTACGGACGCTGATGCCACCGAGGTCGGTGCCCCGGAGGTCGGCGCCACGGTGGCCAACCCCACTCACCACCACTCGACGAAGACGATGCGCCGCCGGAGCTCGTCTTCACCAAGCCTACGCTACGGACGCTGACACCATCAAGTTCGATGCCCCGGGGGGCGACGCCGCGGATGCCGCCCCTACTCACCACCCCTTGACGAAGACGACGCGTCACCAGGGCTCGTTCTCACCAAGCCAGCAATCGAGGCCAACGGCACACGAATCACCATCACCACTCACATCTACCTCGTCATGGCGGTGCGGTGAGGGTGTTGACACAGAGTTCGCCGAGACGCCGCCCACTGCCGACGTCGCCAAGCTGCTGCCATGGAGGTGGACGACATGGAGATCACCATCATCACACACCCTTTGCCCCCCACATCGAGCTCGTGCCCTGAAGAACGAAGCCGCGGAGTACACTATACTATGCTGCCATGTGTCTTGGTCGAGGATGACGAGGCCTAACTTTGATGCCGGCGCAGCACCTCTCCCACACCTCGGCGGGACTGGATGGTGCCATCCTCCCGAGTACCATCGTTGGGTATGGCCGCCTGTGGTGTACCCGGAGAGCAGCTGAACATCTAAGGCGGAGTACACTACGTATAGGTGCACGTATAAGGCCCAGCACCAGTGCACGCATGAAGACTGATCGCCGGCTGGTCATCACTGGAGACGATCTAGCCTTGTCGCTAAGTTTCTAGTCTGCCTCTTGCCGGTGAAATCATCTTTGTGTTGCTGCGCTCCTGAACGCATTGTTGTGCACCGCGAGGTGGCCATTGCACGTGCATGTGCCATGCACGTAGTCATTTGATGGCAGGGTGGCACGTTTGTCAACCTTTCGTCGACTGGAAAAGCCATCGGAGCCCTCACTCGTTTCTCAAAACGGCGTCGAGCGGCCTGTTCGGCCGTTAAGTCCGCAACCGCTTTATCAACGGTCGCCTTGCTTACCCTAGTTTGCTCCTTGGCTTGGGTAAGCTCACCCCTGTGGGTTTCAACCGTGGCAGCACCATCTGCACAAACACACACATTGCAGCTCTGAAAACCCCACAGAATACAGACATAAATAGGCATAACATAAGAGTATCTCATACCTTGCGCCTGGTCGAGCCGCTTGTTAACAAGGACTAGGTCCTCATCAGCTCGCTCTAGTTTTCGTTTGAGTTTGGAAATTTCCGCTGATTGGGCAGTCTCCGCTAACAGGGAGGCATGTTTTAATCCAAATAAAATAGCATGTTACCACCTGACAACTGACTATTGATCCTCTGCTCGCTTTTCTTTCAAAGAAACGAACAGAGTCTCAGGGGCTACTATCTATATACAGGCATATTTCTCGTAAAAATGATTAAAAATATTACATTGCATATCTCGAAGCCTGCTAGGAGGCTGGAGAAGGCTTCGTTCAGCCCGCTGTTGGCGGACTAAATCTTCCCAACCACCGTACCCATCAGGATGCGGTGCTCATCCAGGACGGATGCACTTTGCAGTGCGTCCGCCGTGATATTCGGCGCCTCCGATTAACAGAGGACGCCGCTCCCTCTTCCCCTGCAGGGGGTCGCTCACTAGACTCCGGAGCCGTATGGGTCTCCAGAGAAGTATGCGGTTGTGAGTCGGATTGACCGGGGCCCCCGTCGCCGGTCTCCGTGGGGGCCGTACCCCCAAGTCCTTCAGCAGCCGAAGTGTTGCCCTACGGCGCCGTTAAGTCGCCCCCCCCC
>NC_057800.1:610169503-610173675 GCF_018294505.1 Triticum aestivum
GGGGAAGCTAGTGGAGGCAATTCGCTCTCCATCATCTCCGGCGGCAGATCCCCAGAGGATGAGGATTGTTGGGGGAGACTGCGGGCCGGACTAAAAAAATAAAACTTAGAGTTATCATCACAGTCCATAGAGATTGGATGTATGTGAAAAAATCCCGGACTACTTACGAGTCGGCTTGGGGCTTGGTCCGGCGCCGGTGCTTCGGGATGACCTCGGCGTCTGATTCCGAGTCATCGAAGAGGGTAATCTTGTCCCTTTTGGATGCTTCGGCCTCCAGGTCTTCGGAGGCCACCCTCTTCTTGCCCTTGCGGGGAGGATCTTCTTCTTCCTCCTCCTCCTCCTCGTCGTCGCCCTCGTGAGAGGATCGGGCATCAGCTTGTCCGGACACTGTGTCCGAAGCGCCCTCCTCTTTCTTCTTCTTCTTCTTGTCCTTCTTTATCGGCGCCTGGTATGGCGCCAGGACTAGCATCCTCATTAGTAGAGGATCGGTTGGGTATTTGGGGAGCGGAGCCGGACACCAGATCTGCTCCACCTTCTTGGTCCAGACCTGTTTGGAGATGGACTATTCAGTACTTCTCCTTCGGATGGACGCACCAATTTGTGTTCGAAGGTTTTAGAATTTACCTCGAAGGTTGGATGATTGCAGTCGAAGCCGGTGTCGTCCGATGACTTTGGCCACGACTTCTGCTTCTTAAAAAGCAGCTTCCAGATCCCCTTATGTGTTGTGCCGCAGAACCATTATAGGGTCCGCGGCCCTTCCGAATTAAACTCCCACATCTTGAGGGGCCGCCACTGGAAAGGAAGTGATCGGCAGATCAACATTACTTGGATCACGTCAGCGAGGGTTAATGTCCTTCGCTATCATGCCTTGGACGTGTTTCTGCAGCAGTAGCTCCTCATTGGCCGACCCCTAGTCCGGACCCTTGTCGGTCCAGGATGTGAACCTTAGGAGGGGTCCGGATCTGAAGGCTGGAGCGGCTGCCCCAGTTAGGGTCGCGGGGTTTTGTGATATAGAACCATTCCTGTTGCCATATCCTGACGGTGTCCGCAAAGACTCCCTTTGGCCAGTTGACTTTGGGGAGCTTTCTCACCATGGTGCCACCGCAGTCCGCGTGTTGCCCATCGACCACCTTCGGCTTCACGTTGAAAATCTTGAGCCATAAGCCAAAGTGTGGAGGGACGGGGAGGAAGGCCTCACACACGACGATGAATGTCGAGATGTGGAGGAACGAATTTGGGGCTAGATTTTCACCGTAGTAGAATATGAGACCCCTCATGAAGGGGTGGAGGGCGAATCCGAGTCCGCGGAGGAAGTGGGGGATGAACACCATCCTCTTGCCGGGCTCCGGAGTGGGGATGACCTGCGCCGGATCGGGGAGCATGTGCTTGATTTCCATGGTTAGATACCACACCTCCCGCAGCTCCTTGATGTTCTCCTCCATGACGGAGGAAGCCATCCACTTACCCTGAGAGCCGGCCATGGTCGGAGGAGTTGCGGAGGGGAGAAAAGCTTGGAACTTGGGCGCTGGAGCTCGAGGATGGGGAGGCAGAGAGATAGAATGAGGCATGGGACGGAAGAGTTGGATTCTATCCACTTATATGGACTGCGAATATCAAGCGTCCCCCTCCCTTGAGCCTTAAAACTCGCCTGTTCCCAAGGGATCATGCGAACAACACGGTTAGATTACCAAAACTCGTATTGATAAGGATCCCGCAATAAGGGGACACGATCTCTGCTTTGACAAGACGTGTCGATAAGGAGTTGCATGTTAAAGCGCGAGGCGGGAGGCCCAAAAATGGTTCGAAATGATAGCAAAGCTAAGCGTGACGTTTTGCTGGAAAAAGCTGTCGATGGATATATCTTATTTTAAGTATTATGCTTTTGTGGTTGGAGGGTTAACCTGTTAAACAGATCCGGACATAGTTCTTGTTAATCAACTACTTTAAAGTATTCGGAGGTGGAACCCGCCTTGCAATGCCGAAGACAATCTGCGCGCCGGATACATCGTCATTGAAGCCTGGTTCAGGTGCTACCGAGGGAGTCCTGGATTAGGGGGTCCTCGGGCGTCCGGGCTATGTAACATGGGCCGGACTAATGGGCTGCAAAGATACAAGATAAAAGACTTTCCCCCGTGTCCGGATGGGACTCTCCTTTGCGTGGATGGCAAGCTTGGCGTTCGGATATGAAGATTCCTTTCTCTGTAAACCGACTTTGTACAACCCTAGCCCCCTCCGGTGTCTATATAAACCGGAGGGTTTGGTCCATAGAGGCAATCATAACCATACATGCTAGACATCTAGGGTTTAGCCTTTACGATCTCGTGGTAGATCAACTCTTGTAACCCCTATACTCATCAAAGTCAATCAAGCAGGGCGTAGGGTATTACCTCCATTAAGAGGGCCTGAACCTGGGTAAACACTGTGTCCCTTACCTCCTGTTACCCTCGATCCTTAGACGCACAGTTCGGGACCCCCTACCCGAGTTCTGCCGGTTTTGACACTGAAAGGTGGCACATGATGACTACTTCAAGCTCACAAGGGATTGATGCGGCCAACTTTCTCTCTCGAGACGTGGTGAGTCCAACCGATTGGTTGGCTCTGGATGAACAGTTCCTGGTGGGGGTTGGATAAATAGGACCACAACCATGTGTAGGGAGTTGCCGCTGGATGAACAGGACCCTGAGGAGGTTGTGCCGCAGCACGCCACACCCAGCCGGTGTTGGGGTGGATGAACACGACCCCGTGAAGGCTGGATGAACAACAGCCGGTGGAGGCTGGAGGAAGTCGACGATGGATGAACAGTAGCATGTGAAGTCCCATTTTGAGATACACCATACCCCTCCCCATGAACAGGACCCTGTTTCGACCATAGGCACTTGAAGAGAAGTTCGTCTCTCCATTTTCTGGTACGCCATACCCCTCTCGATCAATAGGACCCTGTTTCGACCGTAGGCTGTTGAATAGAAGTTCGTTTCCTCCGTTTTGTGGTACGCCAGACCTTCCCGATGAACAACACCCCGTCTCGACCGTAGGCGGTCGAAGAGAACTCCATTTCCTCCGTTTTGCGGTACGCGAGACCCTGAGTCGATGAACAGGACCCCGTTTCAGCTGTTCCATCCAAGTTGATTGGCTCCCAATGAATATGACGCATTCCGACCCAGTCTGTTGCCTCCCCATGAACATGACGTTGTTTCCTCCGTTCCGACCCAGCCAGTTGGCTGGAGATGCACAAGACGTCATTGTTGTACGCATTCGAGACACCATACATATGTACGTATGTGGCCGTATTTACTTTCTTGCGGCGTGGTTGTACGTACATGTACATGATTTAGACGTGACTGCCTAAACTCATGAGTAGGGGCGTGTGGGCACCCGTTCCTCCAAGTGGCACTTAAAGCACCACCTAGGAACTCCCGTCTCGCATATTGCACGACATCGAGGTGCGTGTCGGCCTTAGGTGACAATGAATTAACTGGTCATACTGTTAATGCGAAACACTGACTCTTTAACATGATTGATGCATTATCGCATGTGAAGTTTGTGGAAATGGCCGTCACTCTTTAGGCAGTATTGATGACACGTAGAAAAGCAGTACACAAGTCAATATTTCAAAGCCCAGTGTCGACTCAACGCTTCATCGAAAGCTTCATTGCCGAGTTGTCTCGCCTAAATATGATTGCTAGCTAGCACCGCCACTACGGTTAGACGCGCACATGCGATAATGAGGCAAAGCTCTTGGTATCCACCTCCAAATGGACACCTTAAAATCCATGTAGATGATGGTCTGTCCCATGATGGGTGTGTTGGTACTGTGGTAGCACTGTGCGGGGATGAACATCGTTAGTACCTCGGGTCCTCGGCAATTTTTCTACCTGGGGTTATAAACCCAACAATTTTAGAGTCCATTGCTTGTCGTGAGGCCTTGGCACTGACGACTGATCTATGTTTGGATCACTTGGTGATTGCATGTGACTGCAAGCCTATTGTGGATGACATCAAAAATGGGTAGGAGGCCCCCATATCACAGTCGTCAAGGACACAAATAATAGAAGAGTGTATTTTGCTAGTTGCAATTTTTACGTTCGAATGTCGTGCTTCGAATCGAGAGGCGCACAATCTTGTTAAATTTTCTATCTCCCTTCTGCAAGGTCGCCATTTGTGGCTTCTATACC
>NC_057800.1:610174689-610176145 GCF_018294505.1 Triticum aestivum
ATATTACAAAAATGGTCATCGTATATTAAAAAATGTTCAACATACATTAACAGTGTTCAATGTGTATTTGAAAATTCTCGAAATAAAAACCAACTGAAAAACGAATCTGATATAGTAAACCGGAAGCTACAATATGGGCGCTACATTTAACCCGACCACTACAGTAAATCCTCCACTTGCTAGAGCGTCATCCTGTTGTTATTTCTGTTCGTTGCGCTCAAATGGACCTTACGGGTTGGCATAATCTATGTGAAGCCACCTCAATTTGACGCCTGCAGGCGCCCTATAGTAGGTCTCTGTCTCGCTATAAGCGAGACATACGGGCAACCCTAAGATGGTTCCCAAAACGGATCTATGTCTTGCTTATTGCAAGACATAGGGAAGCCTCGCATCAGAGGAGCGCCAAATGGGACAGCCCAGGTGCGCAGGAGGCCATGTCATCGTTTCTTTTCTTAATTTTGTTTATATTTCCTAATAATGTAAATAAATATATTATAAAAATATTTAAGTACATTTTTTTAATGTTAGACCAAATTTTAAAAAATGTGTATAGCGAAAATGTTTCTCACATATACAAAAAAGAATACAAGAAAATACAATGGATGTGAAAAAAATCTGATCATGTGTTTAAAAAATGTTAATCAAGCATTTGAAAAAAAAAACATTAACCAAGTATTTGAAACATGTTAATCAAGCATTTGAAAATATTAAAATGTATATAGAAAAAATGTTGATCATCTATTAGATTTTTTTTAATCTTGTATTTAATCAATAAAATGTTAAGCCTTGTAGGTGAAAAATGTTACTTTTAAAAATGTTAAATGTATCTTGATTTTTTTACCATTTATCTTGTATTGAGTTAAAAAAGTGTTAAACCTGTACTTGAAAAATGTTAATCAAGCATTTCAAAAATGTAAAATGCATATAGAAAAATGTTGCGAAGACGTTATTACACTTTGGCTGATGATAATTATAGCTGCATGCTATGCGCGAACCCCCGGGAGGAAAATGTCTCTCATTTATTCTTCAGATGCCCCTTCTCGAGACACTGTTGGAATACCATTGGAATGAGCTGACCGAATTTGGACTGCAAGCTTGCTTTGATGCATGCTGGAAGAGCCTCGTGGAACCAATCTCTCGTCATGGAAGTGTTCATCACTGCTGCCTGGGGGGTATGGAAGGAAAGCAACAATCATCATTTCAGAGGGATTGCACCATCTCACGACCCACGGTTAAACAGATTCAAAAAAGAAAAGGAAACGAAAAAACCAGTAAAAACCAGAGAAAACCACTGCAATTAAAGAAAAGGAAACGAAAAAAACCAAAGACAACCGAGAAAGAAAAAAACTGAAGAGAAAAGAACAGTAAACTTGGATTAAATCAAAGAAAAATAGTGGGGAAACAATGGAAAGCAAAAACCGAAGAAACCCATGAAGGAAAAAAACAGTAAGAAAAC
>NC_057800.1:610908099-610920753 GCF_018294505.1 Triticum aestivum
GAAAAAAAATGCCACCTCACACCACTTCCTCACAACTAAAACCGCCACAAAATCGTTCGCATATGCCACCCTCACTGGCGAACGTTCGCCAGCTAACATGGTCCTTTGTTTTTCTTAGTTTCTTTCTATGTTTTTCTTTTTTGTTTCATTGTCAGTTTTTTTTTGTTTTTCCAACACATGTCTACTTTGTCATAAGTTGTACATCTTTCGTATACATGTAAAACATTTTTATCCCCGTTTAACATTCTTAAAATACATGTTTAGCATTTTTATCAAAACATGTTTTGAATATATATTTCAAATACATGTTAAAACATTTTCTCAATACATGTTGAAACATTTTTTGAATGATTAAAATTTTTATTTTGAAGTATGCAAACATTTTTGTAAATTGAATAAATATTTTTTTGAAAATTTCACAAATACATTTATGAAACTTGTGACTATTTTTTATATTGTATGAACATTCTAAAATGTCATGTACATTTTTAAAAAATTGTACTTTTTAATTATCACAAAAAATTTCATACACATGATTAACATTTATACTTTTTTCATTCACGTTATACATTTTTTTCATATACACCCGAATTATTTTTCTATACATGTTTAACATTTTTCAAATATAATATTAACATTTCCCAAAAAAATTGTAAAGTGTTTTTTATAATAAATATACATGCATATATATTTCAAATATTTCAAAATATAAACCAAAATAATAAAATTGAAAATAAAAATGGGAAGGAAAGACGAAAAAAATCACGCATGACGCCAGTGTGACGTGGCTTGTAGTTACTGGGCCAGCCCAGTTCAGGCTCGCTGCAGGCGAGCCGTGCCTAGGCGCCGCAGTAGGCGGCACAAAGCCGTGCCCCTATTTGACGTAGATGAAATGCTAGTACCGCTCAATATGAGCTATACATAGCTTTTCCGGTTATACGGATGGGCCACATTTAGGGTCTCGTATATCCGGTTGGGCTCTGTTAGGGTAATTAGTCCTGCAAATAGCTGAATGCACATTTGCAACGAGGCAATCTCTACTCCTAAGAACAACTCTACCAGACCCGGCAAAACGCCGGCCCGCAAAACGCGTTTGCAGTTCGCGTAAAACAGCTTTTGCAGGCCGGCGCGAGCTGGCACAATGCAGACCCGCAAACGGATACGTAAAAAAAATATTCGCGGAATATGTTTTTTTACGGGTCGGCTATGGGGGTTCTGCTCGGACACCACCGTGACGACCCGCAAACAGATAAACTGCAAATCTCGCATTTGACATAGGATTTCACAAACAAGTTCAAATTCAAACGACACAACCAGTTTTACGCGTAAATAGAAGCCAAGTTCATTACGGCTAACGCAAAAGAGGGCCCTGCAAAAGGTTTGCGCCCATGTCCGGCATCATCTTGATCGATCTTCACTCCGCGCCATCGAGTCCACCTTGGAGTTCATCGGCGCCACCGAATCCACCTCCGGAGCTTGTTCCAACTCCCGCACCGAAATCATCCACATTGCCACCATATGGAGCGGAGAAAACATCACCGGAACTGTAGCACGAACCGGCCGACGCCACCATTCTTCTCTTCAAGATTTCCCTCCTTGCCATATCATGCCATGTTTTGGTGAGGTCGTCCATGTCATTGCGGTTCATTGACATGATCTTGTTCTCTTCGGCGAGCAACATGGACATAGATTTGTTTTCGGCGGCTCGTGCTCTTCTCTCCTCGATGGCAGCTTTGCGCAACCCCTCTTCCTTGAGCAACTAAGGAATCGCCAAGACCGAAGGCGCATACCTTCCGGCCATTTCGTCGAACACCTCGCTCGCGGGGGAGCGGCACCGTTGAACGGCATCGCCAGAGCACCTCCTTGCGGTGGGATGTAGCGAGAGGTTGAAGAAGGTGGCTTCTTTGAAGCCGGAACCTTCCTCCGCTTTACGCCGCAACCTTGGCAACCTTCTCCACCGCCGGCCGGGATCGCGCTGCCGCCCGAAGTGCTGGCCATTGCGGCGGGGGCGACCGGATTCCCGCCCTGCACGACCACGTTGCCCTGCCGCTTGCGGGCAGGCGCAGCTTGGGCTTGGGCGACGGCGGCAGGGCCAACTTGGCCGGCGACGATATCCGCCCGAGCGGAAGGGGCGTGCTCGACCTCGACGGTGACGGAGGACAGCAGGGGGTCGTCCATGGCGGCGACGGACGGCCGGGGAAGAGCAGTCGGAGCTTGCCGAGTGGGGACAATGGTGGCGGAGGGTGCGGGGAGCGGGAAGGGCCACGCGGAAATGTCCCTCTCGCCAAATCTCGCGCGGGATAGGGGTTGAGCTCGGGTCGGCCTCCCAGACCGTGAAGATAGAGGTTGGGGGAGAAGATTTTGCAGAGTGAGGGCAATGGTGGCGGAGGGTGCGGGGAGCGGGAAGGGTCGCGCGAAAATGTCCCTCCCGCCAAATCTTGCGCGGGATAGGGGTTGAGCTCGGGTCGGCCTCCCAGCCCGTGAAGATAGAGGTTGGGGGAGAAGATTTGCCGCGCCCTGCAAAAAAAATTGCGGGCCGGGGCGGGATGCGAGGTCTGCTCGTGCAGATTTTCTGGCCCCGACCCGCAAATTGGCGGTTATTTTGCGGGCCGGGACGTTTTGCGGGGTCTGCTAGAGTTGCTCTAATGTCTGGGTTGGTTGAATAGTATTCATGGTTTATTTTTGTCCCACCACTTTCAGCCGTTTTATTTTGTTGATTTTTTTCGTCTCCTCCCCCACCCCATCGGTTTAGTTTTGCATCACCCTCTCATACAACGAAAAAAATCTGAACGGATCAGAACTTTCCATACTGACACAAGTTATTTAGTAATATTTTTATGTGAAAGAATCAATCACGATCAATCTTTAAAGATCAAATCTAAATTAATTACCTTAAATCACTCAATCACATTAATTAGGAAACAAATAACCAATTTTAAGAAATCTCATTATTAAAGTATTTATGTACCTACTTAATTTGTAATGAAATATTATCTCATTATTAAAGTATTTATGTACCTATTTAATTTGTAATTGAATATTATCCAATGGCAGCAACAAAAAAATGCGGACGCCTCATCTCACTTCCGTCGTCCTGCCCTACCGCTCGAAGAGTCCGAGCACCGCCGCCACCACATAGCCTCGTGCCCCACCCCATCCCGGATTCCTCCCTCTCCCTTCCTCTCTGTCTCTCGTGCACGCTCACGCAGCACACAGGGGATGGGTCTCTCGGTCGCTCCCCGCAGGCTGCCACCATCCTCCTTGGCATCGTGTCGTCAGCACCTTCGCTAGGTATCGAGGGTTCCAAGAGCTCGGTCTGATCCGGTGTTGTTCGGTTAAGAGTCGTGGTCGCCTTTGCCTTTCTCACATCTAGCATCTCTGTGGCCATGGCCGCGCAGATCATGTAGACCGTCGTCGATGGTGGCCTCTCTATCACTATGGCGCACTGATTCCCCATGTATCCGCCGCATCTGAGGACCTCCTCTGGCAAGGACACAGGGGTCGACTCATTGTTGAGGACGGACGGCCGCTGCCACGAGGTGAGAGCTGCCTCATCCTGTAAGGAGGTGGGCGACGTCACCGCCATTCGTCATGAACCGACATGGATGCCGCTTCCGCTGTGTTGGCATGCTTCTCCTGGATCGACAACGAATATCAGCTCTGCCGAGGTCAGGCTTTCTAAATTCTAATAAACTTTTCTCAATTAGATTGGCTTATTAGATTGTCCAATGGACATATCATGGAGTAGTGATGTACATCAGGTTTGTGGACGACGATGGTTTATATCTGTTGGATTCCTATAATCGCTTACCTGCAGACCTTGCGCTATATTTTACATCAGGCACGCAAGCTAGAAGTGGATGAGAATTTCTGCATGATCCTCGGATTCCTTGAGATTGTACCGACGTACGTATTCTCCATGATAATTAAGGAGAGGACATTATTTAATTAATAGTAACAAGACACGATCATCAACTGTGAAAAATAGCAGGTGTAAGGTATATATATGCACTGCTTTGCTAGCTCCAATAAATCTATTGATTACTCATGCTGCTTCAATTGGGTTGTTACGAAAAGATGAAAAGTACTTTAAAATTATTCTAAGTTGTATGAAACCTAATAAATATATTGATTAGTCATGCTGCTTCAGTTGGGCTGTTGTCGACGTTGACATTGAAAATTCTACTGCCACGGTTAGTACCCAAGTCTGATCAGATGATCAGAATACTAACTATTGTAGGTGATGCTCTTTCTTCCTAGTTTTCACTTTTCATTAGGGCCTTATGTAAGGTTGATTGACTCGCGGTATGCTTGCTCTGGTCTCGAGAAAGAGGATGAACAGAGAATGATGATCGATTGCTGCTACTGCATTGTATATCTTGTGAATTGGCAAATAGTACAGAGTACAAAATGTATAATGTTTGCCTCAAAATAAAAGATTGTACAACCAATACAATTGTCATATATAAATTATGCTCTTTCGTGCTAAATTTTATTGCTGCTATTTGCAAATGAAGTGGATACTACCAGTGTGTTATGATACGTCCATTTTGCGTCATGTTTCTTACTGTTATTTATGATATGTTTATCCATAATAATCCTTTTTAGAGTAATTCTAATACCTTTTCTCTCAAAATATGCAAGGTATACACAAAGAGGGAGAATTCTGGCAGCTGGAAATCTGGACCTAGAAAAGCTACGTTAGGCCACCTATTCTGCAGAACTCCAAACAAGCTAAAACTTGATGGAGATTTTTTATCAACTATATGAGGAATATTGGAGCAAATAACTATCAGAGGGGGCCCACCAGGTGGGCACAACCTACCTGGGCGCGCCAGGGAGCCCAGGCATGCCCTGGTGGGTTGTGCTCACCCAGGCCCACCTTCGGCGCCCATCTTCTGGTATATAAGTCATTTTGACCTAGAAAAAATGAGGAGATGAATTTTGGGACGGAGTGCCGCCGTCTCGAGGCGGAACTTGGGTGGGAGCACATTTGCCCTCCCGTGGAGCGATTCCGCCGGGGGAACTTCCCTCCCGGAGGGGGAAATCATTGTCATCATCATCACGAACAACTCTCCCATCTTGGGGAGGGAAATGTCCATCAACATCTTCAACAACACCATCTCATCTCAAACCCTAGTTCATCTCTTGTGTTCAATCTTGTTACCAGATCTATAGATTGGTGCTTGTGGGTGACTAGTAGTGTTGATTACATCTTGTAGTTGATTACTATATGGTTTATTTGGTGGAAGAATATATGTTCAGATCCAATATGCTATTTAATACCCCTCTGATCTTGAGCATGATTATCATTTGTAAGTATTTACTTTTGTTCTTGAGGTCACGGGAGAAATCATGTTGCAAGTAATCATGTGAACTTGATATGTGTTCGATATTTTGATAGTATGTATGTTGTGCTTCCCTTAGTGGTGTCATGTGAACATCGACTACATGACACTTCACCATATTTGGGACTAAGGGAATGCATTGTGGAGTAGCAATTAGATGATGGGTTGCGAGAGTGACAAAAGCTTAAACCCCAGTTTATGCGCTATTCTGTAAGGGACAGATTGGATCCAAAAGTTTAATGCTATGGTTAGAATTTATTCTCAATACTTTTCTCGTAGTTGCGGATGCTTGCGGGAGGGTTAATCATAAGTAGGAGGTTTGTTCAAGTAAGAACAACACCTAAGCACCGGTCCACCCACATATCAAATTATCAAAGTAGCGAACACAAATCGAACCAACTGAAGGAAATATGCCCTAGAGGCAATAATAAAGTTGTTATTTATATTTCCTTATATCATGATAAATGTTTATTATTCATTCTAGAATTGTAGAAACCGAAAACTTGGTACATGTGTGAATACATAGACGAAACAAAGTGTCCCTAGTATGCCTCTACTTGATTAGCTCGTTAATCAAAGATGGTTAAGTTTCCTGACCATAGACATGCGTTGTCATTTGATGAACGAGATCACATCATTAGGAGAATAATGTGATGGACAAGACCCATCTATTAGCTTAGCATAATGATCGTTAAGTTTTATTGATATTGCTTTCCTCATGACATATACACATTCCTTTGACTATGAGATTATGCAACTCCCGAATACCGGAGGAACACCTTGTGTGCTATAAAACGTCACAACATAACTGGGTGATTATAAAGATGCTCTACATGTGTCTCCGAAGGTTTTTGTTGGGTTGGCATAGATCAAGATGAGGATTTGTCACTCAGTGTATCGGAGAGGTATCTCTGGGCCCTCTCGGTAATGCACATCACTATAAGCCTTGCAAGCAATGTGACTAATGAGTTAGTTACAGGATGATGCATTACGGAACAAGTAAAGAGACTTGTCGGTAACAAGATTGAACTAGGTATGATGATACCGACGTTCGAATCTCGGGCAAGTAACATACCGATGACAAAGGGAATAACGTATGTTGTTATTGCGGTTTGACCGATAGGGATCTTCATAGAATATGTAGGAACCAATATGAGCATCCAAGTTCCACTATTGGTTATTGACCTGAGATGTGTCTCGGTCATGTCTACATAGTTCTCGAACCCGTAGGATCCGCACGCTTAACGTTCGATGACGATTTGTATTATGAGTTATGTGTTTTGGTGACCGAAGTTTATCCGGAGTCCCGGATGAGATCACTGACATGACGAGGAGTCTCGAAATGGTCGAGAGGTAAAGATGGATATATTGGACGATAGTATTCGGACACCGAAATGGTTTCGGAATGGTTCGGGTATTTCTCGGAGTACCGAGAGGTTACCGGACCCCCCCCGGGAGAAATATTGGGCCTACATGGGCCGTAGGGGAGAGGGGAGGCATCCCACAAGGGGCGGCCACACCCCCCTCCCATAGGGAGTCCGAATTGGACTAGGGGAGGGGGGCGCCCCCTTTCCTTCGCCTCTTCCCTCTCCCTTCCCTCTTTCCCCCTCCATGAGAAGGAAAAAAGGGGGGGTGAATCCTACTAGGACTGGAGTCCTAGTAGGACTCCCCCCTCTTGGTGTGCCCCCTGGTGGTCGGTCTCCTCCTCTCCCTCCTTTATATACGTGGGTAGGGCACCCCTTGGAGATACATCAGTTCTTCTCTTAGCCGTGTGCGGTGCCCCCCTCCACAATTTACTCCTCTGGTCATAGCGTCGTAGTGCTTAGGCGAAGCCCTGCGCGGATCACATCACCATCACCGTCACCACGCCATCATGCTGACGAAACTCTCCCTCGACCCTCTGCTGGATCAAGAGTTCGAGGGACGTCATCGAGCTGAACGTGTGTTGAACTCGGAGGTGCTGTATGTTCGGTACTTGATTGGTTGGTTCGCGAAGACGTTCGACTACATCTACCGCGTTAACCTAACGCTTCCGCTTTCGGTCTACGAGGGTACGTAGACACACTCTCCCCTCTCGTTGTTATGCATCTCCTAGATAGATCTTGCGTGATTGTAGGAATTTCTTTGAAATTGCATGCTATGTTCCCCAATAGTGGTATCAGAGCCAGGTCTATGCGTAGATGATATGCACGAGTAGAACACAAATATTTGTGGGCGATAATATTCATACTGCTTACCACCAACGTCTTATTGATTCGACGGTATTGTTGGATGAAGCGGCCTGGATCAACCTTACATGACCACGTTCATGAGACTGGTTCCACCGACAAACATGCAACTTGTTTTGCATAAAGTTGGCTGGCGGGTGTCTGTTTCTCCAACTTTAGTTGAATCAAATTTGACGACGGCCGGTCCTTGTTGAAGGTTAAAACAACACACTTGACGAAAAATCATTGTGGTTTTGATGCGTATGTAAGAACGGTTCTTGCTAGAAGCACGTAGAAGCCACGTAAAACTTGCAACAACAAAGTAGAGGACGTCTAACTTGTTTTTGCAGGGCATGTTGTGATGTGATATGGTTAAGACATGATGTGATATAAGTTATTGCATGAGATGATCATGTTTTGTAAAAGTTATCGGCAACTAGCAGGAGCCTTATGGTTGTCGCTTTATTGTATGAAATGCAATCGCCATGTAATTGCTTTACTTTATCACTATGCGGTAGCGATAGTTGTAGAAGCAATAGTTGGCGAGACGATAACGACGCTACGATGGAGATCAAGGTATCAAGCCAGTGACGATGGAGATCATGACGGTGCTTTGGAGATGGAGATCAAAGGCACAAGATGATGATGGCCATATCATGTCACATATTTTGATTGCATGTGATGTTTAACTTTTATGCATCTTATTTTGCTTAGTACGGTGGTAGCATTATAAGATGATCCCTCACTAAATTTCAAGGTATAAGTGTTCTCCTTGAGTATGCACCATTGCTACAGTTCGTCATGCCGAGACACCACGTGATGATCGGGTGTGATAAGCTCTACGTTTACATACAATGGGTGTAAGACAGTTTTCCATGTGCAGAATACTCATCAGGTTAAACTTGACGAGCCTAAGATATACAAATATGGCCTCAAAACACTGAGACCGAAAGGTCGAACATGAATCATATAGTGGATATGTTCAACATAGAGATGTTCACCATTGAAAACTACTCTATCTCACATGATGATTGGACATGGTTTAGTTGATATGGATCACGTGATCATTTAGATGACTAGAGGGATGTCTATCTAAGTGGGAGTTCTTAAATAATATGATTAATTGAACTTAGTCCTGATAGTTTTTGCATATCTATGTTGTTGTAGATCAATGGCCCATGCTACCGTTCCCTTGAATTTTAATGTGTTCCTAGAGAAAGCTAAGTTGATAGATGATGGTAGCAACTACATGGACTGGGTCCATAACTTGAGGATTATCCTCATTGCTACACAGAAGAATTACGTCCTGGAAGCACCGCTAGGTGTAAGGCCTGCTGCAGGAGCAACTCCAGACGTTATGAATGTCTGGCAAGCTAAATCTGATGACTACTCGATAGTTCAGTGTGCCATGCTTTACGGCTTAGAATCGGGACTTCAAAGACGTTTTGAACGTCATGGAGCATATGAGATGTTCCAAGATTTGAAGTTAATATTTCAAGCAAATGCCCGAGTTGAGAGATATGAAGTCTCCAACAAGTTCTATAGCTGTAAAATGGAGGAGAATAGTCCTGTCAGTGAACACATACTCAGAATGTCTGGGTACCATAACCACTTGACTTAGTTGGGAGTTAATCTCCCGGATGATAGTGTCATTGACATACTTCTTCAATCACTGCCACCAAGCTATAAAGGCTTCATGATGAACTATAATATGCAAGGGATGGAAAAGACAATTCCCGAGCTCTTTGTGATGCTTAAGGCTGCAGAGGTAGAAATCAAGAAGGAGCATCAAGTGTTGATGGTTAACAAGACCACTAGTTTCAAGAAAGGGCAAAGGTAAGAAGGCGAACTTCAAGAAGAATAGCAAACAAGTTGCTGCTCTCGGGAAGAAGCCCAAGTCTAGACCTAAGCCTGAAACAGAGTGCTTCTACTGCAAAGGGACTGGTCACTGGAAGCAGAACTGCCCCAAGTATTTGGCGAATAAGAAGGATGGCAAAGTGAAAGGTATATTTGATATACATGTTATTGATGTGTACCTTACAAATGCTCGTATTAGCGCTTGGGTATTTGATACTGGTTCTGTTACTCATATTTGCAACTCGAAACAGGGGCTACGGATTAAACGAAGATTGGCTAAGGACGAGGTGACAATGTGCGTCGGAAATGGTTCCAAGGTCGATGTGATCGCCGTCGGCATGCTACCTCTACATCTACCTTCAGGATTAGTTTTAGACCTGAATAATTATTATTTGGTGCCAGCGTTGAGCATGTACATTATATCTAGATCTTGTTTGATACGAGATGGTTATTCATTTAAATCAGAGAATAATGGTTGTTCTATTTATATGAGTAATATCTTTTATGGTCATGCACCCTTGATGAGTGGTCTATTTTTGTTGAATCTCGATCGTAGAGATACACATTGAAGCCAAAAGATGCAAAGTTAATAATGATAGTGCAACTTATTTGTGGCACTGCCGTTTAGGTCATATTGGTGTAAAGCGCATGAAGAAACTCCATGCTCATGGGCTTTTGGAATCACTTGATTATGAATCACTTGATGCTTGTGAACCATGCCTCATGGGCAAGATGACTAAGACTCCGTTCTTCGGAACAATGGAGCGAGCCACTGCCTTATTGGAAATAATACATACTGATGTATGTGGTCCGATGAGTGTCGAGGCTTGCGGCGGGTATCGTTATTTTCTGACCTTCACAGATGATTTGAGCAAATATGGGTATATCTACTTAATGAAACATAAGTCCGAAACATTTGAAAAGTTCAAAGAATTTCAGAATGAAGTGGAAAATCATCGTAACAAGAAAATAAAGTTTCTACGATCTGATCGTGGAGGCGAATATTTGAGTTATGAGTTTGGACTCCATTTGAAACAATGTGGAATAGTTTCACAACTCACGCCACCTGGAACACCACAGCATAATGGTGTGTCCGAACGTCGTAACTGTACTTTAAAGATATCGTGCGATCTATGATGTCTCTTACCGATTTACCACTATCATTTTGGGGTTATGCTTTAGAGACGGCTGCATTCACGTTAAATAGGGCACCATCTCTATCCGTTGAGATGACACCATATGAACTATGGTTTAGCAAGAAACCTAATCTGTCGTTTCTTAAAGTTTGGGGCTGCAATGCTTATTTGAAAAGGCTTCAACTTGATAAGCTCGAACCCAAATCGGAGAAGTGCGTCTTCATAGGATACCCAAAAAGAAACTATTGGGTACACCTTCTATCACAGATCCGAAGGCAAGATATTTGTTGCTGAGAATGGATCCTTTCTAGAGAAGGAGTTTCTCTCAAAAGAAGTGAGTGGGAGGAAAGTAGAACTTGATGAGGTAGTTGTACCTTCTCTCGAATTGGTAAGTGGTTCATCACAGAAATCAGTTCCAGTGATGCCTACTGAAGGAAATATGCCCTAGAGGCAATAATAAAGTTATTATTTATTTCCTTATATCATGATAAATGTTTATTATTCATGCTAGAATTGTATTAACCGGAAACATGATACATGTGTGAATACATAGATAAACAGAGCGTCACTAGTATGCCTCTACTAGCTCGTTGATCAAAGATGGTTATGTTTCCTAACCATAGACATGAGTTGTCATTTGATAAACGGGATCACATCATTAGGAGAATGATGTGATTGACTTGACCCATTTCGTCAGCTTAGCACTTGATCGTTTTAGTTTACTACTATTGCTTTCTTCGGACACCTGAAGTGTTCCTGGTGATTTCAGAGAAAACTGGAGTGCCGGACGATTACCGGAACCCCCCGGGAGAAATAATGGGCCTTATGGGCCTTAGTGGAGAGAGAGAGGGCTGGCCTAGGGGGGCGGCTCCCCCTTTCCTTCTCCCTCTCCCTCTCCCCCTTCCTTTCCCCCTCCTAGTAGGAGTAGGAAAGAGGGGAGTCCTACTCCTACTAGGAGGAGGACTCCTCCTCCTAGCGCGCCATAGAGGGCTGGTTGGCCTCCCCCCTTGCTCCTTTATATACGGGGGCAGGGGGGCACCTCTAGACACACAAGTTGATCATTGATCCCTTAGCCATGTGCGGTGCCCCCCTCCACCATAATCCACCTCGATCATATCGTAGCGGTGCTTAGGCGAAGCCCTGCGTCGGTAGCAACATCATCACCGTCAACACGCCGTCGTGCTGACAGAACTCTCCTGTGAAGCTCTGCTGGATCAGAGTTCATGGGACGTCATCGAGCTGAACGTGTGCTGAACTCGGAGGTGCCGTGCGTTCGGTACTTGGATCAGTCGGATCATGAAGACGTTCGACTACATCAACCGCGTTCTCATAACGCTTCCGCTTACTGTCTATGAGGGTACATGGACGATACTCTTCCCTCTCGTTGCTATGCATCACCATGATCTTGCGTGTGTGTAGGAAAATTTTGAAATTACTACGTTCCCCAACAGTGGCATCTGAGCCAGGTTTATGTGTAGATGTTATATGCACGAGTAGACCACAAGTGAGTTGTGGGCGATACAAGTCATACTTCTTACCAGCATGTCATACTTTGGTTTGGCGGTATTGTTGGATGAAGCGGCTGTAACATCCCAAATTTTCAATTTGGAATGTTATACATTAGATCATCAATGCATATCATATTTTATTTGCTTTTGGATTTTGATCCTAGAAATTCTACGCAACTCAAGGACCCACGGAGAGAGTTGGGGATTTCGTTATTTTCATATTTGAGTTTTCTCAAATTTTGAGAATAGGATCATTTGATTTTTATTATTTTATCATCAATTATTTCTATTACAAAAATATGAGAGAGGGAATAAAATGACTTTCCCAAAATAAAGAAATATTGAGGATTTAATAATAAAATCAAACAAGATTTTATTTTGGAGTTTTTCGTTATTTTATTTGAATTTAGGAAAAATGTGCGTTTTTCAAAATGACATTTAGGCCCCAAATAAATGTTCACCTTGTGCGGCTTGATTTTAGAAGCTCGGGAAATTTATTTTGGGATTTTTGGAGTCTGTTTAGTATTTCTTTTTATTTTTCTTCTGCGCGTTAATATTTAAAAAAAACACGCACCGACCTACGGGCCGTGTCCGACCG
>NC_057800.1:611521191-611701203 GCF_018294505.1 Triticum aestivum
TAAAGTTAAACTTGGAATCACAAGGTATTGATGACATCTACTGCATAATTTGCAGATTATCCATCATTACTGTGAGGTCTACGTCTTGTCGTTTGATAAGATGACTACCTTCAAAGTGCTCTTCCAAATATTAATATTAGATGTGACTACCTGAAGATATCATAAGGTAATACTAGCATCTACTGTGAATTTTGCAGACTATCCATATTACTGCAAGGTCTACATCATGCCATTTTGGCAGATGATTACCTTCAAAGTGATTTTCTTAAATATAGCATAACATAAGGTAATAGAGATATGAACATCTACTGACAAAAGTCAGACTATGTTTTCTATTACTATGAGATCTACACCGCATTTGGTGATTATCTTCAAAGTGTTATCTATATAATTTGTGGTAGACACATAAGACCCCGATAGCATCAGCTATATTTATAAAATTTGCTCCTCAGAAGCAGTTGTTGTTGTTCACTAAAATGATTTACTCTCATAGTAAATATTATTCTTGCACACTTGCTATACGCCGAAATGGTATTGTGTGCTAATATCAACTATTTAAGCCCCATTTTGCTTGAATATGTCATAGGAAACTATATATATATATATATATATATGTGTGTGTGTGTGTGTGTGTGTGTGTGTGTGTGTGTGTGTGTGTGTGTGTATTTGCATATAATCGTGATTGACTTCTATTACATTGGTAAAATACATGGCAGTGAAGCCTATGTCACTATCTATAATTATAGTGTTGTCCATCCATCAAGATGGATCCCATAATTATGGCAACGATCGAGTATCTCAACACTTTTGCAGTGTCCACATCATATTGTGGTTATACTTTCATACTGACTAACCAATGTCAAACATGCAACGTCTATGATTTTGGCGGTGACTCTAAAGTTGCAACGCTCATATGCACTTTATGTGTCCAACTTTCACTTAGTTCTCAAACTAAAGTACATAATGGATGAATTTTTATTCACGCTAAATATCTCCCTTAATATAAACATGATGCCTTGAGCACATCGCGAATGATTACCCATTCGTTTTTCAAGACCTCAAGTCTATCGCAGCTCACAATTTTATCACATAATCAACTTCAAATTGAGATATCATGATCAAATATTTTCCTATATACAGATCCAGTTGAAAAGTCGTTAATGCACTTTACATACTCGTAAGATGGTACTACCCTTTTTATGATGAAGAAACATGGAATTTCTTAAAATCATCAGATTCACCCAACGGGTGCTATACCATTATTTGAAATTCTTACTAGTACCGAGAATACTATGCAAATTAGTGATCAGAAAATAGAACCATGAGGAATTCGAAGTAAAGTGGAGGCTAATAGACAACCAAAGATAGAATTATCTCTTAATAGGAATTGGTCGTTATCAAATGATCAAAAGACAACTCTCAAGTTTGTCAAATGTGTGGTTATATAAATATTGTCCCTGTGATTACCAAACCCTCAAACATATGGTCAAACCACACCACATAATTATTGAAAAGGCAAATAAGTTCATTGGGATAATTTGAAAATTTGTAAACGTACAACCAGAAAATATTCTGGTAAATGATTGTTCTCAGATCTTCATCTGAAGGAGAACCAAAAATCTAGTGGATTAGAAGGAATGTGAATTCCCTTGCATCGATGATATGTTTGCGTAATTAAATTTTCAGTAATGTTGGAGACCTCATGTAATCTCCTAGTTATTCCCAAAATATCTTTAGCCTGTACTTGTGCTACTAAATGTAGTGCAATGTCCGATATGCTATTTTTCGGACATGATATTTTATAAATCTGAATGTATGGTTCAATTCATACTCAATATTGTTGCGTACACAATAATTTTCTACATCTTAATAAATGAATATTTAGCTTAATAACCTTATCCATCTTGGTTAGGGGAAGATTAGAAAAATATTGACAATCCTGTTGGTCACAACTCATCAAGTTACAAATTTTCCCAAATCATCAGATTTTATGTGCACCGCATGTGCCATAGGGGAAATAAGTTTTAAGGCACTCTCACCTTAAAATTATAAGCAGGACACTTATTTTTCCTTAAACACATTTAAAAGATATGTCTGGATTGCTTAACCATTATCTGGGGTAATTTAGATACTTCATGGTACTCATATACACATTCATAAAATGTTTTTAAGTGTGTCTCTTATCACACACAACCATGCATGGTCTTACCCAATAAATTGCTTAACTTATCAAAGTAGAAGCAAATTCTCCTGAACAAAGGATAAATCTATTCGAATGGACAATGTCGTTGAACTCATTTCACGAGAATTTTCTGATTGCATTCAGTACCCTATGTACATACCCATAATGGTTAAACTAAATTTCTTATCAAAGATAGTCAAATGAATCACATGACCATTTTTTAAAGAATTGTAAATTTACCAGCCTCTTGCTGGACACATACGACCTTACACATCGTAAGTATGATCTAAATCATACCAACTGCATATCATACTACTTCCCCCTTGTAGTAACTACGTGGAAATCAACAAAGTATTTCCCATCTGTGATAATTCGGTTACATACCGATATCACCACTCCATCGTACATCAGTGGACACTCACAGAAAATTAGGGATCTACGTGAGGAATAACAATTTATCCGTCAATCAAAATTATTCATAGCCCGTATGCTGATTGCATCAGCAATAAGGATATTTTCTGGCATGAGGGGGAGATAAGTACCACAAAGAATGCCGAGAAATAAATTAAAAATGTTATTGACATTCAATCCTTATATCCACGTACTCAAAGAATCTGAACTAAAAGTTTAGAGAATCATATATTTGCAACACATTGCAAATCTGCCACATACATTTACTGATAACAAGGTGTTACTAAATTCTATATTCCTGCAGTAAAGTGTCAGAAAAGAGTGGAGGTACCTGATAAACCACTCTTGTCCCCAAATGAGAGCAAAAGGGGGAGAAAATCTGACAAGACGAGATATAACTTCTCATATGCTTCCGCGGAAACAGAGGAAATCAAATCCTCAACCAGTAAATGTAATTCAACATCAAGTTGAAAGACACCTCACTGGATGCTCATAATCCAAAGCCCGGCATAAATGTGCACAAATTTTTTGGTGTCGGGAAATCGAAACACCTTGACTCCATTTGTTGTAGGAAATCACAAGGAGTTAAAAAGGAATAAATATTTTATCCATAAACTTCAGTGATTCCATCAGAATCATATAAACTAAAGACTACATTTGTCGACATATATTTCTTCTCAAATTGCTAAAACCTTTTTGAGCCCAGAACCAAAATCCATGGTAGAGTGCCTCTTGCACTCATATTGGTTCACATAAAAGGAAGCAAATAATGAAGAATAGCACTCGCTCGAGTGGTATTTATTGCAGTAATACCTACTCCTCATAAGTATCTTCCATATGGAATACTAAAAACTTCTCATTCATTGACAGAGTCAACGAGGTGGTGAGAAAGCGAGGCTTGTAGCAAAAGGGTTCACGCAGAGACCCGACATCGATTATGATATAACATACCCTCTTGGTATAAGTGGAATTATGTTTCGATACTAAATATCATTGGCAATAAAAATTAATAATAATATCCATGCAGTTGATGGATGAAGTGGCTACATACTCATATGAGTCACTTATTTCGGAAGTCTCTATTGAAGTCCCTGAAGGGCTTATACTTCCAAATCCAAAAGCAAATCACAACAAGTTTTGTGTAAAACTTCATAAGTCACTCTATGACTTGAAATAGTTGAAAATCATATGGTACTACCGACTAAATAAGTTCCTTCTTCAAAAGGATTGCTTGAATAATCATGATTGTTTATGTGTTTTAATAAAGAAATCAGAAGTTTTATTCCTTACATCACCTCAGTGTATATCAATGATTTCATCATCAATGTCTCGAAAGGACCTAAAAATACATAAAATCATCTCAAGACGGAAAATTTGGATTCAACCAAATTTAGCTTAAGCTTACAACTTGAGCATTCTCTCAAGAATACTTATATCAGTCTACATATATCCAAAACATATACGAGAAGTTCAATGTGGATATATCATATCAATAAAAGACATGTAATATGGTCATACTACCCCTGATAGGGTACAGATCCATTCATACCTAGGCGTGTTAATGAAGTGATATCAGGACCTGAAGTTCTATGTCTCACTAATGTCAAAGCACTCATATAATTGCAAACTATGTCAGGCCTGGCACTATATTTGCTATCTATGTTCGGAGTGCAACCCCCAACAAAAGGTATATGGTCGATATAAGAAATATCAGCTTATATCTCAAGCTCACAATAAATCTTGGATATTTCCATCAGGAAATACAAGATATGGCCATGATATGATATAATTATATTGGCTCTTTCTTTGATCCCAACAATGCCATGTTCTGTATCTCACTAATGTCAAAGCACTCATATAATTGCAAACTATGTCAGGCCTGGCACTATATTTGCTATCTATGTTCGGAGTGCAACCCCCAATAAAAGGTATATGGTCGATATAAGAAATATCAGCTTATATCTCAAGCTCACAATAAATCTTGGATATATCCATCAGGAAATACAAGATATGGCCATGATATGATATAATTATATTGGCTCTTTCTTTGATCCCAACAATGCCATATCAATGACTGAATTTGCTGGAATAGTCTTTGTATGGAAGTCATATAAATGGGCTTTAATGGCTATTTCTAGTTATCATTCTGACGTAATTGCTTTATCTAAAATCATTGCAAAATATGTTTGGCTTAGCAGAATGATTAACCACACTAAAAATCATGTGGTTGAGATTCATCAGAATTACATAACTTGATTTATCAAGACGTTACCACTTGTGTTACTCAAAAACTACAGGTTATATGAAGAGCAATATCATAAAGTACATTGCTCGAAAATTACTTATCCTCACGAATTATAGAAAGTGAGGAAACAATATGCAAACACCATACTTTGAAAATCCTACATATTATTCATAAGGTCATGATCATATCAATGGAATTTATATTACACATTCTCCAGATTTGCAAAGTTTAGGGGGAGTAATTTCCCAAACCTATAACCTATCAACAATCCCAAGATTGTATATATTGTACTCTTTTTCCCTTCATGAGTTTTCCCTAATGGTTTCTCATAAAGGTTTTTAACGAGACAATATAAACACAAGTGCCGATATATGTCATACACTTTCTCCTTATATTTTCCCCCACTGGGGTTTAAAGGAGTTTTCAATGGCATATCATATCACACTCTTTTCCCTTATGACTATTCTATCAAAGTTTCTCATAATGGTTTTTAATGATGCAATATCTTATTAAAAATCATACGTCATACTTTCTATTTTTCCTATCGAAGTTTTTAAAGAAAGTACTCAAGACATATTAATTGTTCTCTAAACTAATCGATGATTTTTCTCCTTCTTCAAAGGTTTTTCTCATATGAGTTATCAAGAGACAATAATCATTATATGTTGCATCATTTTTTCCTTATTATTTTCCCACTGGGTTTAAAAGAGTTTTAGCAATATATCTCCACTATTCTCCTCATATTTTTCCCACAGGGTTTTTGGAGGAGACATTCAAGATTATTCAAAGAATTTGTCAAGATGATGGATGTACCAAAGAAGAGACGTTGTACAAGGGGGAGTGTTAAGAATAGAATAGTTGTTTATTGATTAAGCTAATTAGGATTAAGTTAATTGTTAAATAGGTTGCTTGGTTCTCAAGCAACCATGTACTTCCTTGGCTCTCAAGGCAACTATGTAATTCCTTAGCTCTCAGGTAACCATGTGTTTACTTGACCGCCAAACATCATGTGTACTTCCGCCTGGGTATAAATACCCCACTTCTATCATCAATAAAGACTGATGGATCATCTTTCATTCAAACTCTCTCGTTCTTTACTTTTCACTTAAAACACTATCGTCGCGCAACGAGCGATCTCTGGTTGTGTCCACGTCGGCAGGGTGGCACTGTTCGTGCTGGCCAATTGGAAGGAAACATTCTCTTCATAGAAAAAACATGTGTTTACTTGACCGCCAAACATCATGTGTACTTCCGTCTGGGTATAAATACCCCATTTCTATCATCAATAAAGACTGATGAATCATCTTTCATTCAAACTCTCTCGTTCTTTACTTTTCACTTAAAACACTATCGTCGCGCAATGAGCGATCTCTGGTTGTGTCCACGTCGGCAGGGTGGCACTGTCCGTGCTGGCCAATTGGAAGGAAACATTCCCTTCGTAGGAAAAAAAGGCGTGGTCGTTTCCTTCCTCGAGAAGACAGAGAGAGGACGCACGCCACCTCCTCCCCACCTTCGCCAGATACGACCGCCCATTCATCGCCGCCACCCATCGCGTCGCCCGCCCCCGCCCGCAACCTTCTCTCGTCTTCCACCCATCCTCGCCGCGCCATCGCACTCCCGCAATCCTGTTAGCCTCTCTCCCTGACATGGCTTCACTTCCCGGTGCGAAACCCTAGCGGCGGCAGCGGCGGCGGCGGCGGCGGCGGATTGGTGTGGGAGGTGGTTAGACGGCGGCCTCAGGCAGGGGCATACTGTAGGTGGCTCGACAGTCGCCTGGCAGGCTGTATAGGCAGCGGAGGTGGAGGTCGTGCGAGGCGGCTCTTCCGCCGATCCGTTCGTTCGAGTCCTTGGTTGCTGCGTTGACTTTCCTGGCTGCCGCCATGCTAGCAAGCACGGCCACTGCGACGTCTTCTCTGGTGCTACCGGCAAGCAGCCGACCACAGCACTGCCATGCCTCCGATGCTCCATGGTAGCCGGCCCTACATCTCCACTCAGGTACAGCTCGCCACTCCCCTCTCTCCTCTGGTATGGAACAGTTGGACTGCAGATAATGTACAGATTTGTGAGATGATGCTTGTGCTATCTTGTTCACGTTCTGATGAGGAAGAAAGGAAAATGCTGGAGCCAATGGATGTTTAGTGGGACTACGTTCTGATTTGACAAAGCTAAAGGAAGCATATATCACAAATTTCTATCGGTAATTGTTTTATCTCTCAAATTGGTTCTTTGGATGCTGAGAATTCACAATGCCTAGGTTAAATTAGTTGAGATTAGCTTTTTTGATAATTTGTCTCAATTCAATGAAGGAAAGAGAATATGGGGATGGTGTTTCATTCTTGGCCAGCTGCGGTTGCTGGCAGTGGAGGAGCAGCAGCGGCCGATGGCGGCGGACCAGATCGGCGTATCATGGGAGCGGCCACGACGGCCGTCACGAGTGGAGCAGAGCCAAGTTGGCGCGGCGGCCGGGCGCGATCTGGAGAACCTATGAGTGTGGTGCGCTATCGAGGCAGTCGCGACTTGCGCGAGTTGGAGGCGAGGTGACGGTGTTGACTGGGACGCCGTCGCAGATCCTCATCGTGCCGGCGGGCGAGGAGCTCGTTGAGGATCTCCTCTTCTCCAGGGATCCACGACGGAGGTGCTCGAGGAGGAAGTTCTTCTCGGATGCCATGGAAATTGTCAAGGTATGTCCCCGTTCCCCCTCCCCCTGTCTGGGTGATGCTAGGTTTGTGTTGGATGCCCATTTATGGTCCTTTTTGCCTTGTTCTTGTTGTAGACAGTACAAATCATTTTCATGAATTTCTGATGTGATTGCTTTAGTGATGATTTTTGCAGAAGCACATGCTGATGGTGCCCTTGCCTTTGGGATTAAAGAAGACCAGCTTACAACACTGACCAGAGATCATAAATACTCTACTCTGCAGCAGTATGAATGGGTGAGCTAATTTTGTTATCAGTGTGCTTCACACTTTTCTGTCATAGTTTGCGTCTTAAAAAATTCCCTACAAATTTCAGGGCTAGCAAATATGTTAAAGACAAATACAGAGAAGTGGGTCAGGGGAGTGGCTTCCAATATTGATGCGAGAAAAAAATGCCTTTTGGTCGAACACATACCCCTGTAAGAAAGGAAGAAGCTCCTTGGTAATGGAGATGCTATGTCAGGTAGAATTGATCTGCTAGCTTTGAGTTGGCTTCAGGAATGCCACAAATCCTCTAATATTCATCTTAAATAGTTAACCTTTAGTTCACTATGCCTGAGATATTCTTTGGTCATACCAGATTTGCGGCAGATTTTTTTTCATGACCTACCATTAGCAAGTTAATTATAACTACATCAGCTAGGGGGGGGGGGGCGTAAGGTGCTAACTCGAGTACAGAACATTGAAGCAGCGCTTCCATCTCTCTGAAAAATCAGAAGAGGCATATACATTTTGCTAATGTACCAGGTCGTTACTTCATCAATGACTATACATGTGTTCGCAAGTAGAAAAAAAACGAGCTAAGGATTCTTGCACACATTTTAGTCGCCGATAATCATATTGCCCATTTTTATTTCACACTAATTTATCGGTCTATATTGATAGCAATTGAAGTTGGCTAATGTTGGCTTCATCAGATTGATATGAGTATTAGCAGTAGCAATCTGAAATCAGGTCAAACTTGCAAAACAAAAAATGCCAACTGATTGAGGTTGGTGTCACTAAATCACTACAAACCTTTTTCGGCAATGAGTTAATCTGTCCATAATGTTAGAGCTGTCCTGGTACAAAATGGCCCATTTCTAACTCAGTCTCATAATCAACTGTCTCTTGACCATAATCAACAATTTGGTTTAAGATCATCACATGGCTTTACTTAATTTTAAATGTAGACTCTGACTGGCACACAAAACTTTGAAATGAGCAAAATCATCTCATATCCAGTGATTTGCCATGGTTTATGATAGATTGCTATGAAGAATGTCGAGACCCACCACGACTTTACCTTCTCGACAGGTAAGGATGCTTGTTTTCTTTTTTAAAAGCGCTTTCGGGTATCTAACATGATTTATGTTTTCAGATTTGATAATGCTGGTGTTGGGACTTGTTTGAAGAGATATTCTGATCCATCATACTTCAAGAAATCATTGGATGTGATGAGAGCAGACAAGACTGCACATCTCCAAAAAGAAAGGAGATCTCACAAAATCAAGGTTCTTTTTCTCTAATTATTTACCCTACTTTTAATTACTTTTTCTCCAGACAATGAAAGTTTACAGTCCATGGCATCGAACTAGGATTCGCGGTTGATTTCAGGGGAGATCACTATTGTGAGGAAATCAAGAAGTTGAGAGTTGGCTGGACTATGTGAGGAAGCGGGTTCAGGAGCTCAAAGCCAACAACAACCAGGGCTTGGCAAAAGATGTAAGCTCTCATGTTATAAGATTTGCTGCCTATTCTTTAATTAGCAATTGTTATAGTTATATGAATTAGCTATCTGCCTTGCAAATAT
Organism: Triticum aestivum; assembly: GCF_018294505.1. Taxonomy (NCBI): domain Eukaryota; kingdom Viridiplantae; phylum Streptophyta; class Magnoliopsida; order Poales; family Poaceae; genus Triticum; species Triticum aestivum. The sequence continues at coordinate 611,530,518 of NC_057800.1, forward strand.
ATTTTTAGAGAGAAATATGAAGTATATATTCTATACAAGGCCGTCACAGTAATGTGTAAAATTCAGAATTGATTTCATGCACACGTTGGTTTCTTTTTCATGATACTTGCCTTTTCTGGGTATTTTAGTCCTTACAAGCACTTAAGAAGATATCCCAGGAGTGTCCAACTGCCTGCTTGAGGGCTGACGCACTAATTGCAGTGCCGTCATATCTTGACTTCTTCTCCATCGGTGTTCAAGTAATTTTACTAAATACTTTCATGTTTTTCCTGCATTTAGATATAACATTCTCAATACTTAAGTTGTTATTTTTTTGCAGCATTTAGAACTTGGGACATAGTAATTTGCCATATCACTGTCTTTTTGTTGTACACATAGTGTACTACATTTTATTATTATTCGCAATTTTTTCTGGGTGGAATGTATACAGAGAGTGGTTTTACCTACGACTCCTAATATGTGTAGGAAGCTTCCTTGAGACGCCTCAGATTTCGTAATGGAAGCGGTTCAACTGCTAACAAATTTTCTCAACTACCATGATGCAAAAGTATGCTTGTTGTTTGTATTTGCATACCCTGATTATGCCATGATACCATCTATTCTTAGATGCTGATGTTCTCAATCGATTTATTTCAGGTGTTGGAACATGTTTCCATTTGCCTGACTCGTATAGCAGAATCGTTTGCTTCGTCTTCAAGGAAACTGGATCAATTTTGCAAGCATGGATTGGTTGCACAAGCGGCTAGCTTAATAGCTGTTAGCAGCGGGACAAGCATCACTGAGTACATTAACATATACTTCCTCCGTTCCTAAATATTTGTCTTTTTAGAGATTTCAAATGGAATACCACATACGGATGTATATAGACATATTTTAGAGTGTAGATTCACTCATTTTACTCCGTATGTAGTCACTTATTGAAATCTCTAGAAAGACAAATATTTAGGAACGGAGGGAGTACATTATGCTTCTATTTCACTCTTTATTGCTACTGTATCATTTATGCAAATTTGCTAACTCTGGCTCATATATCCTTGAAGGGAGTAATTCGTGTTTTGTCAATATGTGCAGGTGGATCTCCATTGGCAGCTAAAATACTCCATGGAATTAGCGGCACACTTAAAGTTATCCTTGCGGGTGCTGGACGCTGAGGACCAGGAAGTGGTGGAACTGTCAGTCCGTCCACGTTCTAAAGCTGTATTTGTTTGTATTTGTGCACACCGTAAAATAGCTAAGTTGCAGGTTGTTAGGAGTACTGTGCTGCAGTTCCACTTATATGGAAAGAGACGATATTCATTTTCATTGACTGTCATGGAGTTTGCTTTGCTTTTCACATAAAACGCTGACCAAAGACCTCATCATTGCCATGTGCATGTGCTAAAAAAAGATGAAGAAAGCAACTTGAATGGGCGGAGACATACCTGGCACCGCAGAGTCACCACTCAGGAGGCGCACCAAGGGTGCGACCACTAGTTATGAAGATGTGTGAGCAGCCAAAAAGAAATAGCATATCAATGTTACTATGACTGAATTAATTAGGGAAGGACAACCTAAAGACATATTGTTCTACTCTGAAATTTTTGACATGAATCACTAATCTTTGGTATTGAACTTAGGTACTTCTCGTCATAATCAAGTAACGGTTGGCCACCTGAAATTGGAAGGAGGCCGAAGCACAAAAATAGACAAATCACTTTTTTGCACCACATGATTATAGTAGCATGCGTCAGTATACTGACCTACAAAGAAGTGAAAAACCAAAACTAATCTGACTTTATAAAGCACAAATAAAGATCTCTACATGTAACACTAAATCAGATTTCATTTTTATTAACATCACCTCATGGTTAATAAAACGACCAAAGAAAGGGAGCCCCACCTCATGGTCGCAGCAACTGTTGCTCAGAGAGCATCTCCATCTTTCCCATCGTCAGGTAGTTGGCCCACTCCAATGCCCAGACGCGCTGAACGACCAGCATGATTCGCAAGAACCGTACAAAATGAACAAGTTCAGGCACAGGGGCATGCTAGTGTACAATCAGTGAATGTGAATACAAGATTTATAATTTGCAGAAGCATATAAATATATTCTGATTACAAAAACATACCTAAACCACAGGCTTCTTCAGACTTCCCAATATCCAAGGGCGACAGTGCAAGATCTAGTTGTACAGGGTTCTTAATCATAAGTGACATAGCAAGAAATACTTCAGATTCACAGCATAAGGAAAGATGAGAGCTAAAACAGAATTAATTCCTTGCTCCAGCTCCAAAAACAGAGCAGATAATGCAAACTGTCTGTTGAAAGTGGATTGGAAAATGAACAGAATGCAGATGTACTTTCATTGAAACGACATACCTAATGAGAGCAGGACAATGGACAATTATGTTCGTTCTAATCAACAATCATGAGCAAATCCTAAGCAAACAACTTTGCAATTCCTCCCAGTGGGAGGCCAATTTCCAGAACTTTAATTGATACTTCACCTCCATCTCAGCAAGACGAGCGAGCTATAAAAATTAGATAAGAATAGACCTGGTAATGTAACCGGTATGGATTGAAATCTGGAAGGCATTACAATGTGTAGGGTTCATGAAGACATGGGATCATAATGACAAAAGCCAATGATAATACACCAAGTAGTGGGATACAGTTTTGCTGAAAAATTATCAAGACGACAGTACAATCCTTGAAGATTTGATTATTGTAGCTGAACTTTGAACAGAGTTAGTGCTTGAATCTAATACTCGGAAAATTAGTATATAAACCGTCTGATTACAATGATCTAAGAGGTGTTCCGCGCCAAGGAACTAATTAATAAATTTCAACACTATAAGAGCACATTTAAACTGAAATACTTACTGTTCCATGTCATTCTCCTCTGTAAACTTGTCCAAATGATCCCGAAACACCAAAGATTGTAGAACATGTGACATCCCTGGAAAGCAGGACCATGTTATGACTTTAGAAGGGTAGTAAGTGAAGAAGAAGAAAGCAAGAAGACCATATCTCATAATAGTACAAACTGAAGAAGAAAATAAAAATTCTCAGATGTAGCAGGAAAAATTGTATGGGTGCTTACTGCGTACAGAAGATTACCATTTGTCTTATCGCATCCAGTTATGCCAGCCTGTTCATATGCAAATCTATAGTCAAAAGGGGCAAAACATTGTAGGGCCTGAAATAGATAAGTGGCGCTGATTACGTCAGGTAAACTAGTGCAATTTGCACCGCAGACGAATAGAAATCAAACCCTAGCAGCAGGGACCGCACTAATCAAAACGAAGACTACAAGTGTAAGGATAGAAGGCGTTGTTTACCTTGGCTACGGCTGCGGCTAGGTTGGCGGTGACTTTGCTATTGCGGATGTTAGTGATGAGGTGGTCGTAGATAAACTCATTATATCGCGATGCATATCAGAAAGAAATTGAAATCAATCAGATGGCTAGAAACAGAGACATGAAAGATGCTTATTGCACTGATAAGCACATATGAACACATGGGCAACAGGTTTATATTACAGATACTTTAGTTGATTCAGAAGCAATGACACTGTCCAACAGTATAGTCTCAGCGATGAAGGACATTTCTTCACCGGATCTCTGAAAACATCAATTTTTACAGAGAGGTAATAATGTGTATAAACAATATGGATATATTTTTCGATAAAGAACAGGAACACAAACCAAATAAATAGTATACAGGTCAAAAAAATATCTGAGAAACAAAGATGCATTGTTACAAGGTCGCTGACGTGTGTTTGGCTAGCTAGATGGTGATCCTGACTTTGTGCTCAGTTTGGTAGCTGGAGACGATATTGCTGGTCGTAGCGATTAATGGAATAGAATGTACTCAATCTAAAAACGCACATTTATACCCTGAGTCCCTGATGCAGGAGCATTGCTCACTGATGTTTATATTTCAGATTTACATGTTAATATTTTGATCTTATATAACCTTCACATATTTTGAAGATACTTTTCTTAATGGAAACAAGTAAACAGATACTTAGCTTGTAATTAAGTATAAGTAAAGTGATACGAAGTCAAAAGAGCATAATCTGGTGCACATGAATATATAATTAGCAACCATTACAAGTTACCTGCTTAACACAAACAAAAAGGAATAGCATGCCTTTAGGATAATTAGCAAGATACCTTAGAAAGAGGTAAACTAATCCACACATGAATCGATCACTAGTTCACTACAGCACCGCATACTTGAAAAGCAGGATACCTAAAAAAGGGGCAAACCAATGATCGATCAGTAAATGCTACGAAATGGTGTAATCTAACCTTACATCATAACAACCTTGAATTGTACAGTTTAGAAATAAGTAGTAGCTCACATCTCATAAGGCTACTATCAAGTACAACACGCGGGTGATTTACCTTAATAAGCTTATACTCTTTGAGTGAATGATTTTTTGCGTCTTCTGTTGTTCTTATTGTTTCTTTCAGTTCTTCAACCTTCTGATATCTCGCCCTCTCCTGATCTATTCCTCTTGATGACACGGATTCAAGTTTCGTCACCTGGTTGTGCAAGGCAAATTAAGTCTGATGATAGGCTTTGGATATGAAGCAAAGCATTAGAGTAATCAGTAAATGCATTGTGAATAGAAGCTGGATCCTGCGAGACACATGCACATGGCCACCGATGGTGGAGATGAATGGGGATTAGATCCGTGGTGGCGGCGTCCTCCCATTGATCGAAACCACCACCGGCACCTTCTCCTCCCACCTGCTCCTCCGTCGGCTCCTTGCCACTGCTACTCAGGGTAAGACCGGAGGATCAAAACATAAATTTATACCCAAAAACAAACATGTCATCGTTCTTTTATTAGTCTCAACTACGTACAGACTACTGCACAAGATTTCCATTGCCCCGAACATTAGTACAACAGCCCGAAATGCAAACAAAGGACCTATATGGTCCAAAGGTACAACAGAAATTTGATTTGCTCATATTAGCATGTAAGAAATGTAAAGGATGCATGTTGGAGCTGGATCAGTGTCAAACTAAAAAAGCTCAAATCAAATGTATGTGTCTGAAACATCAAAATTGTCTCCAAATCATGCAAAAATTGAATTGTTTCATGTGAAATTCCTTAAGAAAAACTCATTACCCTGCAATTAGTGTTGCACTTGAGTTCTTTTTGAGTCAACCAGATTCCTGGTTCCCTAGTACTACAAGGCTATCACAATCATTGGACGAGTGCAAGGAACAGAAGTGTAAGAATGTGTGAATCCACACGTTTATTTAATTTAGCACATCCCAAGTTGCAGATCTAACAACCTGGTGTCCTACACTCCTACTACGTAGTATGAGCTGCAAAGCGCTATTCATTGACCACATTTCGTAGAACATCTTGCAGGCACAGAAACAAAGACGACAAAATCTAGAGAGAGATGGTAGTCTGTATTGTAAAGCAGGAATGGGAGAGATGCGGCATCTCGTCTTGCCATGGTCGCTTGCACCTCGGGTTCGGCAGCGCTGCCATCTAATGGAGAGAGAGAGAGAGAGAGAGAGAGAGAGGGAGGATGGGTTGGATTGAACTCACCAGCGAGCTGAACTCGGCCGACCACCGCCGGCGATGTAGCCACACGACAAGGAGTTGCTGATTGATCTGTACGTGCCCACCTTGCTTCACTTCCCATTGCACGGCTGGAGCTTGCGCCGCCGCTAGAACCAAGCCGGTTGGACCCAAGGGGAGGGCGACTCGATGGGTCGATGAGGGATGCAGAGTACGCCGTCGACGGTGGTGGTGATTGAGGGTACCGTCCCCATCCACGTGGTGGAAGAGGAGATGAAAGGAGAGGGCGGCAGTGGAGCTCGAAGCGTGGGGTAATGAAGGACCACGAGGGAGGCCGGCGTCACGGAGGCACGCGCGGCCGATCTGGCTAGAGCTAATGTCTCTCCTTCCCAATCCCTGCCCTGCACGGCCTCACCCAGATGGCCGGCTTTGTGGGCCTGGGCGCAGCACTCGGGCGCGAGGTCCTTCCCAGCTGGCCGTAGAGCTGAAGAGGTCGCGTGCGTGGAGGAGAAACAGAGTAGGAATGGCTTCTTAGAGAAGAAAACGAAAAAAGTTTTACCAGCGCAGGTACTATCTCAGGATGGTAGATACCCTTTCTCGAGAGGGCACCATCTGAACCCATGGGCATATGCATCCACTTTTCATAAAATGCATTTTAAGCACGTTTTAAAATATCAAAAAAATCAAAAGAAAATATCACGCATATATGTTTGCAAATGTGTGTACGCGGCACAAAGTTTTATGAAAAGATCTCTTTTTGTTTTGCCTCGAAAAAAGACAAATTTCAGTGCTTCTAAATAGTGTTTCACGATATAATTTTTTGTCTTTTTTGCACAGGCCACAAAAAAGTTATTTTTCCGTGAAACTTTATGCACGCACATAGAACATGGAGACGTACCCATGCAATTTTTTTCCAGATATTTTTAGAATTTAGAAATATATTTTTCAAAGTGGGTTCATATGTACCCGGATTCATGCATGCACTTCTCCCCTTTCTCTTGCTTCTTCCTTTTCTTTTTAATCTCGCCGCCACAGTAAGAATCGCCAGGTGGATAGACTCACATAGTACCCTTGATGCACACCTTATTGTTAGACTGCTCACAGTGGAGTGTAACATAAAGTAGTAACTTGCCGATGTTACTAGTCTATGTTACTACCTTCATAGTGGGCAGTAACATACGAGTGGTATCATGAAAGAGTGCATTTATTAGACTATAGACTCATTATGCCTTGAAATGTGTGATGTTACAGTAATTAGCTAAGTTACCACAAACTCCTCTCTCCTCATTAATTAGCTGCCACATAAGTAATCTTGTATTAAAATGTGTGATGTTACTACTTAAGTTACTTCCATTACGACTGGTCTTATTGTTTTGGATGGCTCGTGGAAGCTTGGGAGTAGGATGAGAGACGGCAGGTGTTTTTTTTTTTGCAACAAGGAGAGACGGCAGGTTTGTGCGCTAGCGACTTGGAATTCAACTCGCCTCGTGTGATGATGTCCATAAAAAAAATCGCCTCGTGTGATGTCGACTTGCGTGCGAGCTGCGTTTTTTCTTCTCTTTTTTTGGACAGCACGAGGTGCGGGTGAGGTGAGTAGCACGCGATCCCTTTTCTTCTCGTCTCCCCCTCCCGATCTGGGCCTGGGCTCCACGTCCATCTTGCAGTTCAAGTCGAAGCCCATCGGGCTGCAGAAACAAAAGCCCACCCACAGTTAGCTTCAGGATATCAGCGAACCCGGTGCGGGTGCGTGCGAGGAGCAGAGGCTGGTCGTTTCATTTAGTCCCACATCGCGCAGCGGGAGGGATTGAGGGGGTCGGCGAGGCTATAAGAAGGAGGGGGTGGCGTGGGTAGCAACTCATACCTTTCTCGGCCTTTTGGCTAAGATCAAGTGTAGTATCTGTTCTTATCAGTTTAATATCTGATATGTGGGCCATGTGCCCACAATGATATTAAATTTATTTTTTGTGAGGGAGGGTCCACCATAATGGCTTGCCATTGGGGCTTTCACGTGTCGCCCAGGCGTTGCACTGCTGCCTGGGCCCGGCGCACCCCAACCAAACCAAAAGAAAAAAACTTTGTTAGTTTGAGCCGTTTTTCTTTGATAGTTTTGCTGTAAGGGTGCTTAGTTTACCTGGATAGCTAAAATTGGAAGCTGTTGTTAAGGATGAGAAGAGTAGGCAGATGAATCAACTTGAAAGAAAGGTACTTGCCTGCTGCAATCCTTGCAAGAACCCAAAATATACAGGTTCAGGTTGAGAGGATACTCAGTTTTTTTTGTTTTGTTTTTTTTTTACGGGTTGGATACTCAGGTAATATCTCCTTGAGTGCAAACTTCGGACAAAATGGATGGAGCAAAGCAGAGATAATTGGATATTACTATATGACACTTCGATTCCCTTCCAAAATTGCCATTTCCAACTTGGAGGCCGTAGAGCTCGAGGTCGCGTGGTGTATGGGAGAGATCAGAGGTGAAAGAAAGAGAAGAGGTCGCGTGCGTGGAGAAGAAACAGAGTAGGAATGGCTTCTTAGAGAAGAAAACGAAAAAAGTTTTACCAGCGCAGGTACTATCTCAGGATGGTAGATACCCTTTCTCGAGAGGGCACCATCTGAACGCATATGCATCCACTTATCATAAAATGCATTTTAAGCACGTTTTAAAATATCAAAAAAATCAAAAGAAAATATCACGCATACATGTTTGCAAATGTGTGTACGCGGCACAAAGTTTTATGAAAAGATGTCTCTTTGTTTTGCCTCCGCAAAAAAGACAAATTTCAGTGCTTCTAAATAGTGTTTCACGATATAATTTTTGTCTTTTTTGCACATGCCACAAAAAAGTTGTTTTTCCGTGAAACTTTATGCACGCACATAGAACATGGAGACGTACCCATGCAATTTTTTTTCCAGATATTTTTAGAATTTAAAAATGTGTTTTTCAAAATGGGTTCATATGTACCCGGGTTCATGCAAGCACTTCTCCCCTTTCTCTTGCTTCTTCCTTTTCTTTTTAATCTCGCCGCCACAGTAAGAATCGCCAGGTGGATAGACTCACATAGTACCCTTGATGCACACCTTATTGTTAGACTGCTCACAGTGGAGTGTAACATAGAGTAGTAATGTCAGGATCCCGACTCAATGCCACATCGATCTAGCATGTAACACCTCATATCACTTTGCGGCCTCACGCACGGTACTCCCACGGGTGTCGCCTTACCTTTGTCCGGGACCGTTTGCGCCTTTTGGCACACGTATATGATAGTGTCGCTAGCATCCATATGATAAGGAGCCCGGGCTGACATGGCTAGTCGTAAACCCAAAGTGGCACAAACTTACAGGGACAGGCATCCATGACCCAGCATCGAACGTGTCGGTCATCAGCGAGTGAATCCAGGCTGTAGCACTGGGCTAGCAGGACTCCGGTGAACCGGGCCGTAGCGGGCTAACAGGACTCCGGTATTCATCGCGTGACATTTCCCCGAAGGGACAGACACAGGAACGAAGAAGGACACATGCCGGCCAGCCTAAGTGTTCCGGAGCAGTAGCAAACTACCATGGCTCAGTGGAAACACTAGGAGACATTTCCCGGTAAGAGAGGCTACTAAGGATAAACAACTAGATAGTCAGATCCCACACATATCAAGCATTTCAATAACATACACGCAATATGCTCGATATGTGCAAATACAACATGGCATCACAACATGACTCTACAGCTCAAGTATTTATTCAATAGGCTCCGGGGAGCGAGATATTACAAACATGGGTCCTACGACCCAACATTCAGAGCATACAAGTCAAAACACAGGCGGAAGCTATCATGTCTGAGTACAGACATCTATAAATGAAAAGGCTGAGAAGCCTGACTATCTACCAAATCTTGCCGAAGCACAAGATCGTAGCTGAGGTAACAAGCTAAACGTCGAAGTCCACGCGGAACTATTAGCGAGACCGAAGTCTCTCTGCAAAAACATAAAATAAGCAACGTGAGTACAAATGTACCCAGCAAGACTTACATCAGAACTAACTACATATGCATCATTATCAACAAAGGGGATTGTGGGGTTTAACTGCAGCAAGCCAGCTTTGACTCGGTGGCTATCCTGAACTACGACTGCAAGCAACTCTTTTGAGGTGGCGCACACGAGTCCACATATTCACCATATCAATACACCACTATGGATCCGCTCCCGTCTCCCTACGAGAACGCCATCCATAGCACTCACGCTTATCTTGTGTATTTTAGAGTATCCACTTTCACTTGTCTATGAACTGATATAAGCAACCCAAAAGTCCTTTACCGCGGACACGGCTATTCGAATAGATGATGTTAACCCTGCAGGGGTGTACTTCTTCATACATGTTTTTACCACTTAGCGTCTGCACACGACATGTGCTCGGCAGACTTCAAGCGAAAGCCGACGTGGGTGTAGACCACGACCTACCTAAACACTCAAGTCTCTAGTCCAGGTTTATCGCCTATTCGGGTTCCATCCATGAGGAGATCCGGCCGGAGTTTCGCTCACAGCCCCAAACAATGTGAACAGGGTTCCCGAGACACCAAACGGGTGCCCGGTACACCGTGCCATGTGCCTACCGCATCACAGCCCACCCCTCCGGTCAGCGCTGCCCACGGCCTCCAGCATACTACAAACACCAGAAACTACTTGCAACTCCTGGACAGAGGACATGGGTGAATAAGAAGTCGAGCGGGGTCATATTTCAGGGCCCAATGTATGGTAGTAGCTGAATCATGGATCACAAACACAGAACTCAGTTCCTAAGGACGGCTCCAATGAGATAACCCACCATGTACTCCTACATGGCCTCTCACCGCTACCTTTACCAAATCGTGTTCACCACTTAGCTCACACACAGTAGGACATGTTCACACACCTCTGATTCATTCCCGATGAATCAGACCTGACACAACTCTAAGCAGTAGCAGGCATGACAAACAAGCAAGAATGAGTAGGCACAACAGGGCTCAAACAATTCCTACTCATGCTAGTGGGTTTCATCTATTTACTGTGGAATGACAGGTCATGCAGAGGATAAAGGGGTTCAGCTACCGCAGCAGGTAACAGATGAATCGTTGTTGTCCTAATGCAGTAAAAGAGAGCAGGAGCGAGAGAGTGGGTTTGTATCGGAATGAACAAGGGGGTTTTGCTTGCCTGGCACTTCTGAAGATAGCATTGAGTCTTCATCAGTGTCAACGATCACATAATCTGTACAGCGTCTACCGAGGGGGAACAACACCGGCAAACACAGAAGAAACACGATCAATGCAATGCACAATATGATGCATGCTATGACATGGCAATATGAATGTGTTTTGGGCTAATGCATCTAGCAACAAGTTAAATGGGGTTGGTTTGAATACAAGATTCAAATTCAAACTCCATATGTGAGAGTTTAAATGCCATTTATTTGTTTTGTCCAAAACAGTAGGCATAAGTTGTTCTAACATGCATGAAAATGGTACAGATGGATTCCTTAAATTTTTCTGATCATTTTTCATATATAACTTGTTTGATTTGGAGCTACGGTTAATTTTCTATGATTTATTGAAGTTTTAGCTATTTCTGGAATTTTCCTGATTATTTATAAAATAAACTAAATTCCAGAAAAGGAATATTGCGTCAGCATGGCGTCATGCTGACCCCAGCAGAGTCAACAGGGGCTGGTCCGGGTCAAACTTGACCAGGGGGCCCACTGGTCAGTGACACACCGCTGGCATAAGTCACTGACGTGTGGGGCCGGTCAAAGGCCACGTCAGCGAGGTCAACGCCGATGCGTGGGGCCACTGTGATTAATTTTAAACTAAACAGGAGTTAAGCTGTGATTAATTAGGGGCGTGGGGCCCATGAGTCAGTGTCCTAGGGGGTTGGTTAGTGAGGGGGGGTTAGCCGCTAACGACGGCCACGTCGGATTCGCCGGCGGTTGGACGACGGCGACGACCCAGAGCGGCGGTGGCTCGCCGGAGTTGCGCCAGGGACGACGGATCGACGTGCCAAGCGCACCAGGAGGTGGCCCATGGCCGCGCGCATCCAGGGGAACCAACGGAAGGGTGCGGGGTGGACGGAGTTCGCCGGAAGCGAGGTTGTGGCGGCGGCCGGAGTTCGGGCGCCGATGAAAACGACGACACCGTGCACGGGAGGATCTACGGTTAGCACCTACGCGTTCTATGAGAGCTCACGAACCCAACGGAGGCATGCACGGGACCAAATGGCCACCGGAGCCTCGTCGGCGATGAGCTCGTGCGGCGGCGTGCTGTCGGGGGAGAGAGGCGCGGCGGCTACGGCATGCTAGAGAGAAAACGGAGAGGGGAGGATGATCAGGAGCTCACGTGGAGTGCAGTGGTGGCCTCGGCTTGCTCGGGAACGGCCGGAGTTCCACGAATTTGGGCGACGGCGACCGGCGGGTCCGAGGTAGGAGACGAGCCCGGAGAGGATGTTCGGGGCTTCTGGAGGGGCGTGGCTCGGTGAGGAGGAGGAGGGGGGTCGAGGCGGAGCCTTTGAGCGCATCGGCGAGGCTAGGGGTGGCCGGTGGCCACGGGTACGGCGACGATGACGGCGAGCTCCGCTCGGTGGTGTGCGCGAGAGGGGAGCAGAGGAGGGGATGGGGTCCAGGGGGAGAGAGGAGAGGTGCAGGGGGCGAGGGGGAGTGCATGGCACTCGCAGGCGCGTCGGGGCAGCGGTGGGAAGCAGGAGGTGGCCGGGGCGCGTGGCCGCGCGCGCCGGGCGCGTGCCCGTCCTCCTGGCAGGGAGGAAGACGACAGGGGAGGCCCAGATGGGCTGGGCCACACAGGAGTTGGGCCGGCTGGGCTACCAGATGAGCGCCAGGTAAGATTTCTCTCCTCTCTGCTTTTCCTATTTCTGTTATTTTTTTTAATATTGTTCTGTGTTGTTTTAGTTTAGTAAAATACTAAACCATTTTATAAAATCCTGAAAATAGTTGTGTGGCTAGGACTAAAATATACCAAACCACATAAAATGTTCTAGTATTATTGGACATATATTATTTATATATCAAATATATATCCAATGCAAATAGTTATTGAATTAATTCAAAGGCCCAAAATAAATGTTTCAGTCACTCCAAAAATATTGGTTTGCATTTTATTCTTGCCAATATTTTTCAAAGCTGAAAAGGAACATTTCCTTGGAAACATTTGAAGCAATTTTTAATGTTGATCATCTTCTTTTTAAATGATTTCTGAGGCTCTCCAATTCCCCAATTCAAATTTAAAGAAATTTAGACATGATGCATGGATGCAATGCCACTAGTTACAAGCAAGCTCTAGGGCTGTGACAAGTAACTTGCTGATGTTACTAGTCTATGTTACTACCTTCATAGTGGGCAGTAACATATGAGTGGTATCATGAAAGAGTGCATTTATTAGACTATAGACTCATTATGCCTTGAAATGTGTGATGTTACAGTACTCCCTCTTTTCCGGTTTATAGGGCTTATCTTAAAATTTTAGTTTTCCCATTTTATAAGGCTTAATTTGGTTGTTCCTCATCACATGTTCAGATTCCAAGGTGCATTAAATCATTGCATGCAAGTGTTAAGAGAAAATTGATCAATGCATGTACTTTATGCATGCATGCATTGCAACTAATGCATTGGTAAACATAATTTTTTGAGGAAAACAAGAGCATTAATTGGGTACTTTTACAAACTACAAAAAATATTACACCACTCACCATCTACCTTGATTGTTGAGATTTTTGAATTGAGCCCTATAAACCGGAAAAGAGGGAGTAATTAGCTAAGTTACCACAAACTCCTCTCTCCTCATTAATTAGCTGCCATATAAGTAATCTTGTATTTAAATGTATGATGTTACTATTTAAGTTACTTTCATTATGACTGGTCTTATTGTTTTGGATGGCTCGTGGAAGCTTGGGAGTAGGATGAGAGACGGCAGGTGTTTTTTTTTTTTGCAACAAGGAGAGACGGCAGGTTTGTGCGCTAGCGACTTGGAATTCAACTCGCCTCGTGTGATGACGTCCATAAAAAAAATCGCCTCGTGTGATGTCGACTTGCGTGCGAGCTGCGTTTTTTCTTCTCTTTTTTTGGACAGCACGAGCTGCGGGTGAGGTGAGTAGCACGCGATCCCTTTTCTTCTCGTCTCCCCCTCCCGATCTGGGCCTGGGCTCCACGTCCATCTTGCAGTTCAAGTCGAAGCCCATCGGGCTGCAGAAACAAAAGCCCACCCACAGTTAGCTTCAGGATATCAGCGAACCCGGTGCGGGTGCGTGCGAGGAGCAGAGGCTGGTCGTTTCGTTTAGTCCCACATCGCGCAGCGGGAGGGATTGAGGGGGTCGGCGAGGCTATAAGAAGGAGGGGGTGGCGTGGGTAGCAACTCATACCTTTCTCGGCCTTTTGGCTAAGATCAAGTGTAGTATCTGTTCTTATCAGTTTAATATCTGATATGTGGGCCATGTGCCCACAATGATATTAAATTTATTTTTTGTGAGGGAGGGTCCACCATAATGGCTTGCCATTGGGGCTTTCACGTGTCGCCCAGGCGTTGCACTGCTGCCTGGGCCCGGCGCACCCCAACCAAACCAAAAGAAAAAAGCTTTGTTAGTTTGAGCCGTTTTTCTCTGGAGCTCACTTCAGATCTCTGAAACTAACGTAGCATTATAGTTTTGCTGTAAGGGTGCTTAGTTTACCTGGATAGCTAAAATTGTAAGCTGTTGTTAAGGATGAGAAGAGTAGGCAGATGTTCAGGTTGAGAGGATACTCAGGTTTTTTTTTTTTTTTTTTTTTTTACGGGTTGGATACTCAGGTAATATCTCCTTGAGTGCAAACTTCGGACAAAATGGATGGAGCAAAGCAGAGATAATTGGATATTACTATATGACACTTCGATTCCCTTCCAAAATTGCCATTTCCAACTTGGCAACAGGAAATTCTACACGTTCTTAAGATGTTATAAGAAAATTTATCCAGATCCCACCAGCTCCAGCCATCGGTTTGGAACTCAGGACCAGACAAAGAGGTATATATCACCGCCCTAGCTGCATGATGAGCACAAACAGGAGATGTGTAATCACAAGGGTTGATTGTAAATACGCCCGTGTAAGATTGGCCATCGGTTCAATCTTGAAGCCAGAAATGAATGTGCTTTCTAAACATGATTTGTTTCTTTTTCTCATAGTGAAGCAAATAGCCGGCAGAGCTGAAGATGCCGCCATGTTTCCTCTTATTTCTGTATAAAGTCGTGTGTACTACCATGAGCTTTAGACCAACCTGCCATTGCTCAAGCTCTTGCAGCTACAAAAATTCAGTAAACCATCTACCTGTAGTATTTGCACAAATATCTGTCTCACCTACCACCCACCACTGGAAAGGCAGCAATGAGGATTAATGCCTGATAGCACACAGCAAGTTTGTAGTATTTGCACAAACTTGCTAGTTTCCTTGCGGCACGCGGCAACAGCATAGCACACGAATATATATATGTATAGCCTCCATGTCTGCATAAAAGCTTTTTCAAAACGGAAAAAGAAGGGGCTGCCCCGTTTGCAAAACGCTATGTACAACGAAGAGGGGGAGCTACAAAGATTCATGGATAACAAGGTTACAGGCGACTCATGCAATTGCCCGTTGCGAATGACCCAGTCAGCTAGCAACTGTTTTTTTTTTCCTTCGACTTTGAGACAAGCATCCGGTTTGGACAGGTAAACGATCGGCCATCGTTTTGTCCGCAGATGCTCGTATATCCACTGTGCTTCCGTCCCTTGAGTTAGACCATTGGTGAGTTGTATGTCCTAGAGCCTGCACTGACAATTTCAACTGGTCAGACGCGAGCAGAATGATGCAACATCGTGCGATACAACAAGCCCAAGGAAGAATATATGCAAGAGCGGAAGATTTTTGCTGTGTGTGCTAATTATTTGAGATTGTAAGAACATGGTGAGAATAGAAGGTCTTCATTGCACGATCATGCTAATATCACTACCACTGAATGGAACTCTAGGTAGTCAGGGGTATTTGTTCAGACATGGATTAATCAATTATGCACCAATTGGTGGCATCTAGTAATATTCCAGATGTGACATAACGTGTGATTGCAGCAGAGATTTCCACGGTCATCCTACCAGAAGGCTCTCAATAGATTGTTATAACCCATATCTCCCAACCATTAAAGATTGTTCGGGCTTACCAGCAGTGTTAAAACAAGAATAAAAACAGGTTTATCTGCCGAAACAGTGGACTTGAAATTACCTTCCACCGAGGGGAACAGCACAGAGCTCAGAAACGGGGAACTTTTGACAGAGGACCCACTGTAGATGTTGGTGAAGGATCTGCAACCGGACCTCTTGTCTGATGGTTGGCAATTGAATTATTAGCAACTAATTTATTGCTTGCGCTTCTAACTCCAGCAGCGTCACACTCTGGCTGTTGGGGATCCACTACTGCCTTTACCTGTTGCAGTTCTACAATCCAGTCAACCTTTTGTTTGTGTATGTTAAAAGCAGAGGCGCGGATGCAAGTAAAAGCGATTACGAAGAAGGCACATTCATTTCAAAAAATGCACCGCACACATGAAAGTTAATGTTTTTTCCATGTTAAAAGAGCAAAGACTATTTCAGTTTTCAGCCATGGCCACAAAATGAGCAGATTAACATAGTCAATGGAGGCTGAAACTCCATCAGGTACTAACTGTTTGTACTGTAGTGGCTGCTTGTCAACTTGTGCGAAATCTCGGCCAGCCTCAAAACATTAAGCAGAAGTGTTATGAAATAGACTACCGGCTTGTCAACTTCGAAAGCTGGAAAAGCCCCAAACATACAGCAAATTTACTGAAATAGTCAGGACAGTGCCATGGCCAGTAGAGTTCAGTGGGATTTGTGCATAGCACAAATGCATACGTACTGAATATAACGGGATAACAGCATCGTGGCGATTCCATATAGAACATAAGTAATGGCAAAATACCCTTCATCTTACATAATTTCTCTGTGGATTCTTGTCTTCCTTGGAAAAACCAGGAACTGTCAGATGCCAATTTCTCTCTGCATGAAATCAATACTGAATATATAAGCACAAAAAATTGCTTGCACCACATGAAAGAGAGAGAGAGAGAGAGAGAGAGAGAGAGAGAGAGGGAGCATACGTAAGTGCAGCAACACATCCTTGGCTTCCAGAACGGATGACTTCCTGTGCTTTGCCAGGGTACACGCAAATGCAGTCACCTAGTGACAAACCCAAGTCAGGCAAATCACAAGATTCTCCAGCAGATAATTATGACCAAAACCAAAAGAAAACACTACTATAACTCTGAATCGAATACGGGACGATCTACAAAGAATGAACAATACCGATTCAATGAAGTCATCAGCAATCTCTAAAACCAAATCTTCCACTTCTGGATCAAGTTTGCCGAGGGGATCCACCTGAAATAAGGATTTCAAATTCAAAGACGGACCAGAGTACAGTCAGCCACAAACTGAACATGCATTTTCCCTGAAAACATTAATCACATCTCGCCAACAATATATAAGCTAAAATGCATGTTCCCAGAAAAGGGGAAGCCGTTAATTACCTGTGCAACCAAGTCTTGTATTTTTCTCTTCCCAAGAAGTTGGTTAGTTCCTTCTGCTCCTTGACTTCCACTTCCACCAGCCATAGTCCCCCCTGACAAAGGCGTGCCCGGCTGTGATCCTGTCAAGTTTGCAGACTTCTGGGAGCCAGATGCTGACATCCTTGGAGATTGTTGCTGTTGCTGCTGCTGAAGCTGCTGCATAATGTGCTGCTGTTGCATCAACTGCTGGGCATTGAGATGTGGTGGATGCTGTTGTTGGGCTTGTGCAATCTGGTGTGGAGTCAGTCCTGTTTTCTGAAGTTGTTGCATCAATAGCATCCTGTGCTGCTGCTGAATTTGATGTTGAGATGGCGAGGCCAAAGATGATTGCATTTGCTTCAACCACTGCTGCTGTTGTTGCGAAGGTGACATTTGCATCATCTGCCCATTTTGTGACACTCCAGGCAGTTGTGAGTTTAATCCTGTGATCGATGCTGTTCTCGACAAGCCTTGAGCAACCCCCTTCTGATAAATGGACCGATATCAAATTTAGGTTGTGGTCCTTGGCAAAAAGAAACTACCGCATAATATGAAAGCCTTTGCAAAACCGAGATAAACAAGTGACTATGGCAGCATGCAACATGTGGATAGCAGATGAGATAAACCCTGGCTATGAGAATTCGTACTCATGTAACATGGAGCAACAAAAAACATGAGTAAGCACACACAATATCTCAACTTCTGTTTGGTTCATTCCTTGTGCCATAAGAATTTCATATTGCCCCGTAACACAGAATAAAATGCGGCAGAGATATTGGTTATTGCCTCGGACGATCTTCCAAGAAGAACCTTTTGCTTAATCATAGCATCCAAACACTAGAACCACCACGAGGCCATGGACAGATATTACACCCAACATACTTGAGAAAAGAATGCAAGGGAACCAAAGATAATTTCTTTCGCTTATACAGATCAAAAGTCATTAGAGGTACCTGCGGAGATAGTGCAGCTTGCTGCGACGCTTGCTGCGGCCTCATTTGGGCCTGGGCAAAGCGTTGTTGAGCATATGGAATAGTTCCATTTGGTCTCATCTGGTTCATCCCCAAAGTACCCATGACTCCCATGGATTGCATCCCTTGCAACGCTTGAGCTGCGTTGGCAGTATTAAATTGTGCACCTTGTACCATGCCTTTTTGCCTTGGCTGCAGTAACAGGAAAGGTTAATTACACTGCAAGGCTTACAAGTTATAACCAGCTGCAGGTAGACAGCAAAGACAAGTGTTAAAAAATACAAGTGTTAAAAAATGGAAGACCTTACTCTGGGGCTAGAAATTTGGTCTTTATTTATTTATTTATGAGCATCTAGTCTTGAATTCTTACAAGCATAATGACCAACATTTACTATTCGAATGAGTTGCCAGGAGATTCTAGGTGTAAACGAGATGTTCACTTCTATTTAATTTGCAATTGCAATGCACCATCGCACCCAATAGGTGACATCCTTCCCTCTCTCCATGCCATGGGAGCAACAAATGACTACAAACGAATTCAAAATTCCGGATCCATGAACCATTTATTTTTACCCCATCTGGTCCTCTAAAAGCTGTCGTTCTGGACACCGACACAATCTTCAAAATACAACTTTGATTAATAGTTTCTATTATAATATACTATTTACTTATCAAATACAACACGGTTGTACATCGTGGTATTTTTGGAGGCAGATGCCGACAAGTACACTAAAAAGTTTTAACCAGACTCACATCACACTTAAATAGCTATATGATTTTCAATTCTATTCCTGCACATTTAATTTTATCCAGACATTTGGATAGATTCCCTATAAGATGATAAAAAAACTGCCTCCATGTATGAATGTTACACAAATGCAGTGATAAGAAAACAAGCAATGTCTAACCACAATTAATCGTGATCTTCCGAGAAAAAAATGATTTGTAATTAAAGGCGTAGTTTTCCCTCTTTTTACAAGTGGCATTTATGCATGATAAGGCTAATGTGTGATATTCAGATTACTTATGCCCCAAACCCCAACTTCACCTGTGCCATCATCTGTGACTGGAGCCCGTAGTGTGCAGCAGAAGCCGCGCTGCCCTGCCCTTGCATCATCCCGAGCTGCCCCTGACCAAGCATTGCCGCGCGGGCCGCTAGCTGCTGCTGCTGCTGCTGCCCCAGCTGCGCTCCGCCACCTGAGAAGCTCATCTGCCCTCCGTACATCCTAGCCGTTGCCGCGGAGTATTGTGGAAGCTGGCTGGCAGCGGCGAGGCGGGAAGCCGAACCCGAGCGCTGGATCTGGCCGTAGCCTCCGGCGCCGGCCACTGCCTGCGTGGGCGAAGGCGCCTGCAACTGCTGCGGACGAGGCGGGAAGTCCGCGGACCCTCCTCCCGCAGCTGCCGCGGCTGGATCGAGCTGCGGGGAGGAGATGACGGAGAGGTCGGAGACGGTGGGGGAGGGGGGGATTTGGGGGGACAGGAGGGAGTTAGGGTTGGAGTTTTGCGGGGCGGAGGCTGAGCCGCCGAGCTGGTCGGGCTGCGGCGAGGCGATGGCGGCCACGGACGGCGGATCCGCCATGGCGGGCGGGGTGTAGGGTTTCCGCGGGCGGCGGTGGCCGGAGACGACGCGGGGTGGACGGTCGCGTGGAGGGCCGGGGAGTAGGTGACGGTCGTGTGGGACAGTTTGACGTGTGCGCGTAGTCTTTTCCTGATCGAGTTAGAAAGTATTTGGGTGACTGACAGGTTGGCCCACGCGATCGTTTTTCCTTTCAGAGCACCAGCCATACGCATGACACGCAAATCCATGGACGCTCACCGTCTTCCTTGGTGGTGTACCTTAGGAGGTGTTTGTTTCAGAGTGTGGTAATGGAAATGGTAAGGGAATTAAATCACGCTGGAATCACGTAACAGATAATTCTCTGTCCTGTTTGGTTCATGCCAGTAAAGGAATCGAGTGTTGTCCTTGCTTTGGCCGCCGGTGGCAGAAAATGGAAGAGAAGAAAGAGAGCAGACAGGGCAGATGGTGGTCGCTTCTTCTTCGCCGGCGTCGCCGGCCGCCGGCGGAAGCACCCACCCGACCTACAACAAGGCCAGCTTCCTCCGGCCACTCACGAAGCTGAGGCTGCAAGGCATCTCCGGTCACTCCGCTATCAGCAACTAACTCGCCGGCCGCTGCATCGGCCTCCCCATCGGCCACGACGTGCTCCCCCCCGCCCACCTGCGCCGCCTCGTATGTCTTCTGCGCCCCCGCCGGGCCAGCACCAGAAGCGGGACGTGGCCTCCGCAGTTGCAACTAGGGCAGAGGGTTCGAGGCATAGTTGGTAACGGGACCTATTTATGGCTGGGGTTGGGCGGAATCAGAGTTGAGCTGGGCTATAAACAGTTACGGCGGTATTTGTTACCGGGCCCAGCTAACCAAACACGATTAACGAAATCAAATAACGATGTAATCAGATAACGGGTAAAATGGAGCGAACCAAACACCTCCTTAGTTAATTTTTGGAGAATGCATGTATACTCTTTCTGTTTATGTTTCTGTGAAATGGCTTACCGCACTTGCTGCTTAGTACTATTATGGGACAGAGGAATTAGAGCATCTCCAGCCGTTGGGGTTGCCCCGACGGACAAATTTTCCAGCCGGCCCCCCACCCAGCCGATGAACCCAATGCACACGTGCCCACCGAGAACGACCGCCGCCGCTTCATCCTCATGCCCCGCATGCCCGGTGAAGACCCCGACGAGCGTGGACGCCGACGTGACTCGTGGGTGACCATGGAGAAGACGACGACCGCGCACGGCGGGGGCGCCCGCAGGCTGCCTCGCCTCGTCCTGTTCGCCATCATGTCCGCGCATCAGTCGCTCGTCACCGCCGCCCCCGCGTCCGGCCGCGAGGACGGCACCCAGCCGCGCTTCCCAACGGCGCCCTCGGCGCGCCCCTGGACTGGAGCCGGCGTCCACGCCCGTGTCAAGCGGTACGACTACCTCACCGGGCGGGTCGAGGCGACGCGGGATGGCGACGCGAGTATGGCGCCCAGTCGCGCTTCCCAACGGCGGCCTCGGCGCGCCCCTGGACTGGAGCCGGCGTCCGCGCCCGCGTTCAGCAGTACGAAGCTGCATGGCGACGCGCGCGGCCACGGGGACGACCACTGCGAGGACGAAGAAGACGAGCCATGAGGCCGCGGCGCTGGAGCCGTCCGAGTGGTCAACGCACATCCACCGGAGGCAGGAGCGGAAGCTACGGAGCTCGTTGCGCGCGTGCGGCATGCAGCGTTGGTACGAGCCCCTCCGCCGCAGCAGTAGCGGCGCCGGCACGCGAGCTCGGGAGGGCGGGAGGAGGTATCGGGCGGCCGTGCGTGTAGGGGTACGCAGTATTTCAAAAAAATTCCTACGATCACGCAAGATCTATCTAGGAGATGTATAGCAACGAGAAGGGAGAGTGTGTCTACGTACCCTCATAGACCGAAAGCGGAAGCGTTTAGTAACGCGGTTGATGTAGTCAAACGTCTTCGCGATCCAACCGATCAAGTACCGAACGCACGGCACCTCCGCGATCTACACGCGTTCAGCTCGATGAACTCTTGATCCGGCTGAGGCCGAGGGTGAGTTACATCAACACGGCGGTGTGTTGACGGTGATGATGAAGTTACGGACGCAGGGCTTCGCCTAAGCACTACGACAATATGACCGAGTTGTAAAACTGTGGAGGGGGGCACTGCACACGGCTAAAGATCAACTTGTGTGTCTATGGGGTGCCCCCTCCCCCGTATATAAAGGAGGGGAAATCCTACTCCAAGTAGGGATCCCCCCCCCGTTCCTAGTCCAAGTAGGAGAAGAAGGAAGGAGAGGGAGAGGGTGAGGGAGTCCTGGACTAAGGGGTCCTCGGGCGTCCGGCCTGTTATCTATGGGCCAGACTGATGGGCTGTGAAGATATGAAGACCGAAGACTGTACCCGTGTCTGGATAAGACTCTCCTTGGCGTGGAAGGCAAGCTTGGCGAACAACTATGAAGATTCCATCTTATGTAACCGACTCTATGTAACCCTAGATCCCCCCGGTGTCTATATAAACCGGAGGGTGTAGTCCAGAAAGGATATACTCAATATTGTAGTCATACAGGCTAGACTTCTAGGGTTTAGCCATTATGATCTCGTGGTAGATAAACTCTTGTAATACTCATATTCATCAAGATCAATCAAGCAGGAAGTAGGGTATTACCTCCATAGAGAGGGCCCGAACCTAGGTAAACATTGTGTCCCTTGTCTCATATTACCATCAACCTTAGACGCATAGTTCGGGACCCCCTACACGAGATCCGCCAGTTTTGACACCGACATTGGTGCTTGCATTGAGAGTTCCTCTATGCTGTCGCTGAAAGGTTTGATGGCCCCTTCAATCGTAAAAAATGACGTTGTCTGCGGAGAAACTTTCCTCCCCGGGCAGATCTTCGTGTTCGGCGGCTTCGCACTGCGGGCCAACTCGTTTGGCCATCTGGAGCAGATCGAAAGCTACGCCCCTGGCCATCAGGTCAGATTCGTGAGCTTGAACTGAGTCGTGGACATCCATGGAGACTTAATCTTCGCTGGATTCGATACCGCGGTAGCCGCTCCTGGTCACCCCGATGATCATGACCTTAATCTGTCATCAGGCCGCATCCAGGAGATCGCTCATGTAACCGCTCTGGCCCTAGAGTCGGAGTAGGCCGCGCCATCCAAAGACGGGAGAATTAACCCCACCACGGAGGCCGCAGATTCCACGGCGTTGGAGCCGCACATGGACCTGGTCTCACACGATGCCTATGAAGGAAATATGCCCTAGAGGCAATAATAAAGTTATTATTTATTTCCTTATATCATGATAAATGTTTATTATTCATGCTAGAATTGTATTAACCGAAAACATAATACATGTGTGAATACATAGACAAACAAAGTGTCACTAGTGTGCCTCTAGTTGACTAGCTCGTTGATCAAAGATGGTTATGTTTCCTAACCATAGACATGAGTTGTCATTTGATTAACGGGATCACATCATTAGGAGAATGATGTGATTGACTTGACCCATTCCGTTAGCATAGCACTTGATCGTTTAGTTTGTTGCTATTGCTTTCTTCATGACTTATACATGTTCCTATGACTATGAGATTAGGCAACTCCCGTTTACCGGAGGAACACTTTGTGTGCCACCAAACGTCACAACGTAACTGGGTGATTATAAAGGTGCTCTACAGGTTCTCCGAAGGTACTTGTTGGGTTGGCGTATTTCGAGATTAGGATTTGTCACTCCGATTGTCGCAGAGGTATCTCTGGGCCCTCTCGGTAATGCACATCACTTAAGCCTTGCAAGCATTGCAACTAATGAGTTAGTTACAGGATGATGTATTACGAAACGAGTAAAGAGACTTGCCGGTAACGAGATTGAACTAGGTATTGAGATACCGACGATCGAATCTCGGGCAAGTAACATACCGGTGACAAAGGGAACAACGTATGTTGTTATGCGGTCTGACCGATAAAGATCTTCGTAGAATATGTGGGAGCCAATATGAGCATCCAGGTTCCGCTATTGGTTATTGACCGGAGACGTGTCTCGGTCATGTCTACATTATTCTCGAACCCGTAGGGTCCGCACGCTTAAGGTTTCGATGACAGTTATATTATGAGTTTATGAGTTTTGATGTACCGAAGGAGTTCGGAGTCCCGGATGAGATCGGGGACATGACGAGGAGTCTCGAAATGGTCGATACGTAAAGATCGATATATTGGACGACTATATTCGGACATCAGAAAGGTTCCGAGTGATTCGGGTATTTTTCGGAGTACCGGAGAGTTACGGGAATATGTATTGGGCCTTACTGGGCCATACGGGAAAGAAGGAAAAGGGCCTCGAGGGTGGCCGCACCCCTCCCCTTGGTCTGGTCCGAATTGGACTAGGGAAGGGGGGCGTCCCCTTCCTTCCTTCTCCTTTTCCCTTCCTCTTTTCCTATTCCATATGGGAGGTGGAATCCTACTAAGACTAGGGAGTCCTAGTAGGACTCCACACTTGGCGCGCCCCCTCCTAGGGTCGGCCTCCTCCTCCCTTGCTCCTTTATATATGGGTGCAGGGGGGCACCGCAAAGACACAAGTTGATTAGTTGATCTCTCCCAGCCGTGTGCGGTGCCCCCCTCCACCATATTCCATCTCGGTCATATCGTAGCGGTGCTTAGGCGAAGCCCTGCGTCGGTAGCAACATCATCACTGTCACCACGCTGTCGTGCTGATAAAACTCTCCCGTGAAGCTCTGCTGGATCGGAGTTCGTGGGACATCATCGAGCTGAACGTGTGCTGAACTCGGAGGTGACGTGCGTTCGGTACTTGGATCGGTGGATCGTGAAGACGTACGACTACATCAACCGCATTGTGCTAACGCTTCCGCTTTCGGTCTACGAGGGTACGTGGACAACACTCTCCCCTCTCGTTGCTATGCATCACCATGATCTTGCGTGTGCGTAGGAAAATTTTGAAATTACTACGTTCCCCAACAGCCTATGCCACCGGAACGCCGGACTCGTCTCTGGCCGTAGGTTCCGAACCACGCGAGCCCGCGGACGCCGAGCTTGATCGTTTATCGATGTTCAAATTCAGCACCGCAGACATCTTCCAGCACTCGCCTTTGGGCGATGTGCTAAACTCATTAAAAAAACCTATCCTTGGCGGAGGACTCTCAGCCGAACTATATCCGGCTCGAACTAGGGGCTGACGATGGAGAATTTTACTTCCCACCCGCCACCCACTTTATAGCCACGATCGAGGATTTAACCAACGAACTTGATTATGACTCCGAGGACATCGATGGTATGGACGACTATGTCGGAGAAGAAGAGGCCTAGAACCCGCCGTTCACCGGACACTGGACGGTCACTTCCTCGTATGATGTATACATGGTGGATGCACCAAAGGAGAACAGCGGTGACGACAAGGAAGACCCAAGTGAGGATAAACCTTCCAAAATACAGGCCAAGCGCCGGCGTTAGCAACGCCGCTCTAAGTTGCGCCGCAGTAAAGACAGCAACACCAGCACAGGAGAAGATGACACTCCGGAAGGTGCCGAAGACAACGAAGACCCCATCGGTAAAGCAAACAAACAAGACGAACGGGAAGATGAGCAGGTTAGCCCTGTTAAACAGGCCACGCATGAAGATTCGGAGGACGATAATTACCTTCCGCTCTCCGAAGACGAGGTGAGCCTCGGCACCGAAGATTTCATCGTGCCCGAGGAACCTCTTGAGCAGGAGCACTTCAAGCGCCAGCTAATAGCCACGACAAGGAGCCTGAAAAAGAAGCAGCAGCAGCTTCAAGTTGACCAAGATCTGCTCAATGATAAATGGACTGATGTCCTACCAGCTGAAGAATACGGCCTCAAGCGCCCAACCAAAAGCTACCCAAAGCGCAAATTGCTACCTCAGTTCGACGAGGAGGCGCCAGAGTACATACCACCATCGCATAATACGGCCGACCGACCACCACGTGGTCGGGACAAAATGGCAACTCATGCCGAACATCATCCCGCCCCGCCTCATCACTCAGGCAGAGGTAAATTAGCCCACGGCCATACATATGACCTCCGGCAGAACTTGAACAATAAAGCAGGACATACCAGATCAATCTACGGATCGTGAGGACGTGCCTCGACACGTGACAACGGCCACCTATTCGGACGTGACAAACCCAGTCATGCGCGGGCTGAACACCGCAGATGGACTCCATCAGAGCTGTGTCACGATACGGCCCTCTATAGAGGCCCCGCACACCCTCATTAATTCACTGATGAGGTCCTGGATCACGAATTCCCCGAAGGATTCAAGCCTGTGAACATAGAATCATACGATGGAACCACGGACCCCGTGGTGTGGATCGAGGACTTCATTCTCCACATCCATATGACATGCGGAGATGACCTCCACGCCATAAAATACCTCCCTCTAAAACTCAAAGGGCCAGCTCGGCATTGGCTAAACAGTCTGCCTGAAAATTCCATTGGCAGCTGGGAGGACTTGGAAGAGGCTTTCCTTGATAACTTCCAAGGTACATATGTTCGACCTCCGTACGCTGATGACTTAAGCCATATATTTCAACAGCCCGGAGAGTCCACCAGGAAATTTTGGACAAGGTTCTTAACTAAAAAGAACCAAATTGTCGACTGTCCAGACGCCGAAGCTCTAGCAGCTTTCAAGCATAGCATCCGCGACGAATGGCTCGCTCGCCACCTCAGCCAAGAAAAGCCAAAATCCATGGCGGCCCTCACGACACTCATGACCCACTTTTGTGCGGGCGAGGACAGTTGGTTGGCCCGTAGCAAAAACAACACAAGCGACGCCGGCACCCATGAAGTTAAAAGCAACAAAGACAAGTCTCGACGCAATAGATACAAGCGTCGAAACAACAGTGACAACATCGAGGATACAGCGGTCAACGCCGGATTCAGTGGTTCTAAATCCGGTCAGCGGAAGAAGCCGTTCCAAAAGAACAATTCGGGCCCATCCAGCTTGGACCACATACTTGATCGTCCATGCCAGATTCACGGCACCCCCGACAAGCCTCCTAATCATACAAATAGAGAGTGATGGGTTTTCAAACAGGTCAACAAATTAAACACCGAGAATAGGGAAAAGGGATCGTAAAGCAAGGACGATGACGAAGAGCCACGTCAACGGAACATAGGGGGACAGAAGAAGTTTCCCCCTTGGGTCAAAACGGTGAACATGATATATGCTACCCACATCCCCAAGAGGGAGCGCAAGCGTGCGCTCAGGGACGTCTACGCGATAGAGCCAGTCGCCCCAAAATTCAATCCATGGTCGTCATGCCCAATCACTTTTGATCGCCGGGATCACCCGACCAGTATCTATCACGGAGGCTCATCCGCACTGGTATTAGACCCAATAATTTATGGGTTCCACCTAACTTGTGTCCTTATGGACGACGGTAGCAGCCTCAATCTGCTCTATCAGGATACAGTGCGAAAAATGGGCATTAACCCATCAAGGATCAAGCCTACAAAGATCACCTTTAAAGGAGTCATTCCAGGCGTAGAGGCCCGTTGTACAGGCTCAATCATATTAGAGGTTGTCTTTGGATCTCCGGACAACTTCCGAAGCGAGGAGTTAGTCTTCGATATCATCCCATTCCGCAGCGGCTATCATGCACTGCTCGGACAAACTGCGTTTGCTCGATTCAACACAGTGCCACACTATGCTTATCTCAAGCTCAAGATGCCCGGACCACACGGCGTCATAATGATACGTCTCCGTCGTATCTACAATTTTTGATTGTTCCATGCCAATATTCTACAACTTTTATATACTTTTGGCAACTTTTTATACTATTTTTGTGACTAACATATTGATCCAGTGCCCAGTGCCAGTTCCTTTTTGTTGCATGTTTTTTGTTTTGCAGAATATCCATATCAAACGGAGTCCAAACGAATAAAAACTGACGGAGATTCTTTTGAAATATATATGATTTTTGGGAAGAAAAATCCACGCGAGACGATGCCCGAGGGGGCCACGAGGCAGGGGGCGCGCCCCTGACCCTCGTGGCCACCCCGTAAGGCGGTTGATGCCCTTCTTTCGCCGCAAGAAAGCTAATATCCGGATAGAGATTGTGTTAAAATTTCAGCCCAATCGGAGTTACGGATCTCCGGGAATATAAGAAACGGTGAAAGGGTAGAATCTGAGAACGCAGAAACAGAGAGAGACAGAGAGACATATCCAATCTCGGAGGGGCTCTCGCCCCTCCCATGCCATGGAGGCCAAGGACCAGAGGGGAAACCCTTCTCCCATCTAGGGAGGAGGTCAAGGAAGAAGAAGACAAAGGGGCCCCCTCTCCCCTTCTCTTCCAGTGGCACCGGAACGCTGCCGTGGCCATCATCATCATCACCGCGATCTACATCAACACCTCCGCCATCTTCACCAACATCTCCATCACCTTCCCCCCTCTATCTACAGCGGTCCACTCTCCCGCAACCCGTTGTACCCTCTACTTGAACATGGTGCTTTATGCTTCATATTATTATCCAATGATGTGTTGCCATCCTATGATTCTGAGTAGATTTTCGTTGTCCTATCGGTGGTTGATGAATTGCTATGATTGATTTAATTTGCTTGTGTTATGTTGTTGTCCTTTGGTGCCCATCATATGAGAGCGCGCGTGGATCACACCATAGGGTTAGTTGTATGTTGATAGGACTATGTATTGGAGGGCAAGAGTGACAGAAGCTTCAACCTAGCATAGAAATTGATGCATACGGGATTGAAGGGGGACCAATTTATCTTAATGTTATGGTTGGGTTTTACCTTAATGAACGTTAGTAGTTGCGGATGCTTGCTAATAGTTCCAATCATAAGTGCATAGAATTCCAAGTCAGGGATGACATGCTAGCAGTGGCCTCTCCCACATAATACTTGCTACCGGTCTAGTAAAGTAGTCAACCGCTTAGGGACAATTTCGCAACTCCTACCACCACTTTTCCACACTCGCTATATTTACTTTATTGTTTATTAATCTAAACAGCCCATACCTTTTATTTACTTGCTCTTTATTATCTTGCAAACCTATCCAACAACACCTACAAAGTACTTCTAGTTCCATACTTGTTCTAGGTAAAGCGAACATCAAGTGTGCGTAGAGTTGTATCGGTGGTCGATAGAACTTGAGGGAATATTTGTTCTACCTTTAGCTCCTCGTTGGGTTTGACACTCTTACTTATCGAAAACTGTTGTGATCCCCTATACTTGTGGGTTATCAAGACCTTTTTTTGGCGCCGTTGCCGGGGAGCAATAGCGTGGGGTGAATATTCTCGTGTGTTCTTGTTTGCTTTATCACTAAGTAATTTTTATTTGCTGTTCTTAGTTGTTCTCTATCTTTAGTTATGGATATGGAACATGAAATACCAAAAAAATTAGGTGTATTTGCTACTCATGGAGATGAGGAACCTCCTAAAACCCTCGATGCTGGTTATGTGAAAAATATTATGTACTACTTTAATAATCCTGAGAAAACCCCATTCAATTATGTAATGGGAGTAACGTTGGATCAACGTGAATACTTTAGGTATTACCGCTTGACACAAAAAGGGAAACTATTATGGGATCAAATTCATATATTGAATTGGTATGCTAGGCAACTATGCTTGAGATATGATTATACTTGTTGCTCTAAGGTGAAGGCTCCACACCTTCCCTTTTCATGTGAATTTAATGATAATGAAACCTTAGCTTCTTATGCTAATGGTATATATGATTACTATGATGTGGAACAAATAGAAGAATTTGTTGCTTTTAAGGGTGCTTATGAAATTGAATCTTTGTTTGAAAAGCATGAAGCTTTTGATGATGATGTTTATAGGCCTGAAAATGTAGCTATCTTAAAATATTGCTATGATAATTATGAATATAATTCCTATATTAATGCGCTTATTGAGAAAGTCTCCGTTGTCCAAGAAGAGACTAATATTTTGCAGGAGTCTATGGAAGAAGAAATTGATGAAACTGTGAGCTCATTGGATGAAAAAGATGAGGAGGAGAGCGAAGAACAAAAGGAGGAAGAGCGGATTAGCTACCCGTGCCCACCTTCTAATGACAATAACTCTTCAACTCATACATTGTTTAATTTCCCTTCGTGCTTACCGGAGGATGATTGCTATGATGATTGTTATGATCCCGTTGATTCTTTTGAAATATCCCTTTTTGATGATGCTTGCTATGCTTGTGGCCAAGATGACAATATGGATTATGCTTATGGAGATGAACTTGCTATAGTTCCTTATGTTAAACATGAAATTGTTGTTATTGCACCCACACATGATAGTCCTATTATCTTTTTGAATTCTCCAAACTACACTATATCGGAGAAGTTTGCTCTTATTAAGGAATATATTGATGGGTTGCCTTTTACCATTGCACATGATGATTTTGATGAATATAATATGCATGTGCTTGCTGCTCCTACTTGCAATTATTATGAGAGAGGAACTATATCTCCACCTCTCTATGTTTCCAATATGATAAAATTGCAAGAAACTGTTTATATTATGCATTGGCCTTTACTTTGTGTGCATGATTTTATGACATGCCGATGCATAGGAAGAGAGTTAGACTTCGTCATTACATGATATATTTTACCTTGTGCTCACCACTAAATTACAAATCATTGTTAATTAAAATTGGCCTTGATATACCTTGGGATCCGGGTGGGTCCATTACTTGAGCACTATATGCCTAGCTCAATGGCTTTAAAGAAAGCGCTGCCAGGGAGACAACCCAGAAGTTTTAGAGAGTCATTTATTTCTGTTGAGTGCTTTTATATAGTTTAAAAACAACAAAAATAAAGAGGGGAACCCAAAACTTTTTCAAAAAGGAAAGCGAAAGTGAGAAAGACAAGCATTGTTGAAGTGGGAGCTAGCCTTGAACTTTGTTCATGCTCACGGAAACTTTGTGAATCTTGATTACAGAAACTTTTCAATAAAAATAATTATCCCCTTGTACAATTCCATTGTATTATAAAAATAATATGCCAAGGTTTGCCTTTAGGATGTTTACATTTGCTTGATGGTTTGTACGGTGCAGGACAGAAACTTTGGCTGTAGTGCGCGATTTTACATTTTTAGCTGGAATGTCAAATGGTTCTGATTTTTTTTGCACTGTCTTTATATACAAATTGTTTATTTTTCCTAATTTTGGCAGAATGTTTCAAGTATAATAAGTATGGTGAATGTTTAGATTATTACAGACTGTTCTGTTTTAGACAGATTCTGTTTTTGATGCATAGTTTGCTTGTTTTGATGAACCTATTGATTCATATCAGTGGATTAAGCCATGAAAAAGTTATATTAAAGTAGAAACAATGCAAAAAATATGAATTGGTTTGCAACAGTACTTAGAGTAGTGATTTGCTTCATTATACTAACGGATCTTACTGAGTTTTCTGTTGAAGTTTTGTGTGGATGAAGTGTTCGATGATCGAGAAGGTCTCGATGTGAGAAGAAGGAAGATAGGCAAGAGCTCAAGCTTGGGGATGCCTGAGGCACCCCAAGTAGATATTCAAGGAGACTCAAGCGTCTAAGCTTGGGGATTCCTCGGAAGGCATCCCCTCTTTCTTCAACAAATATCGGTATGTTTTCGGATTCGTTTCGTTCATGCGATATGTGCAATCTTGGAGCGTCTTTTGCATTTAGTTTTCACTTTTCTTTTATGCACCATGCTGGTATGAGATAGTCCTTGGTTGATTTATAGAATGCTCTTTGCACTTCACTTATATCTTTTGAGTATGGCTTTATATAATGCTTCATGTGCTTCACTTATATCATTTGAAGTTTGGATTGCCTGTTTCTATTTACATAGAAAACCGTCATTTGTAGAATGCTCTTTTGCTTAACTTATATTTGTTAGAGCGTGGGCATATCTTTTGTAGAAAAGAATTAAACTCTCTTGCTTCACTTATATCTATTTAGAGAGATGACAGGAATTGGTCATTCACATGGTTAGTCATAAAATCCTACATAAAACTTGTAGATCACTGAATATGATATGTTTGATTCCTTGCAATAGTTTTGCGATATAAAGATGGTGATATTATAGTCATGCTAGTGGTAGTTGTGGATTGTAGAAATACTTGTGTTGAGGTTTGTGATTCCCGTAGCATGCACGTATGGTGAACCGTTATGTAACGAAGTCAGAGCATGATTTATTTATTGATTGTCTTCCTTATGAGTGGCGGTCGGGGACGAACGATGGTCTTTTCCTACCAATCTACCCCCCAGGAGCATGCGCGTGGTACTTTGTTTCTATGACTAATAGATTTTTGCAATAGCATGTGAGTTCTTTATGACTAATGTTGAGTCCATGGATTATACGCACTCTCACCCTTCCACCATTGCTAGCCTCTCTAGTACCGTGCAACTTCCGCCAGTACCTTAAACCCACCATATACCTTCCTCAAAACAGCCACCATACGTACCTATCATGGCATCTCCATAGCCATTCCGAGATATATTGCCATGCAACTTCCATCATCATCATATACATGACTTGAGCATTCATTGTCATATTGCTTTGCATGATCGTAAGATAGCTAGCATGATGTTTTCATGGCTTGTCTGTTTTTTGATGTCATTGCTATGCTAGATCATTGCACATCCCGGTACACCGCCGGAGGCATTCATATAGAGTCATATCTTTGTTCTAGTATTGATGACCCACAAGTATAGGGGATCTATCATAGTCCTTTAGATAAGTAAGAGTGTCGAACCCAACGAGGAGCAGAAGGAAATGATAAGCGGTTTCCAGCAAGGTATTCTCTGCAAGTACTGAAATAAGTGGCAACAGATAGTTTTGTGATAAGATAATTTGTATCAAGCAACGAGTAACAAAGGTAAATAAAGTGCAGCAAGGTGGCCCAATCCTTTTGTAGCAAAGGACAAGCCTGGACAAACTCTTATATGACGTAAAGCACTCCTGAGGACACATGGGAATATCGTCAAGCTAGTTTTCATCAAGTTCATATGATTCGCGTTCGGTACTTTGACAATTTGGTATGTGGGTGCACCGGTGCTTGGGTGCTGCCCTTACTTGGACAAGCATCCCACTTATGATTAACCTCTATTGCAAGCATCCGCAAATACAACAAAAGTATTAAGGTAAACCTAACCATAGCATGAAACATATGGATCCAAATCAACCCCTTACGAAGCAACACATAAACTAGGGTTTAAGCTTCTGTCACTCTAGCAACCCATCATCTACTTATTACTTCCCAATGCCTTCCTCTAGGCCCAAACAATGGTGAAGTGTCATGTAGTCGATGTTCACATAACACCACTAGAGGAGAGACAATATACATGTCATCAAAATATCGAACGAATACCAAATTCACATGACTACTAATAGCAAGACTTCTCCCATGTCCTCAGGAACAAAAGTAACTACTCACAAAGCATAAACATGTTCATAATTAGAGGGGTATTAATTGTTGGGGAACATAGTAATTTCAAAAAATTTCCTACGCACATGCAAGATCATGGTGATGCATAGCAATGAGAGGGGAGAGTGTTGTCTATACCCTCGTAGACCGGAAGCGGAAGCGTTAGCACAACGCGGTTGATGTAGTCGTACGTCTTCACGGCCCGACCGATCAAGCACCGAAACTACGGCACCTCCGAGTTCTAGCACACGTTCAGCTCGATGATGATCCCCGGACTCTGATCCAGCAAAGTGTCGGGGAAGAGTTCCGTCAGCACGACGGCGTGGTGACGATCTTGATGTTCTACCGTTGCAGGGCTTCGCCTAAGCACCGCTACAATATTATCGAGGATTATGGTGGAGGGGGGCACCGCACACGGCTAAGAGAACGATCACGAAGATCAACTTGTGTGTCTAGAGGTGCCCCCCTGCCCCTGTATATAAAGGAGCAAGGGGGAGAGGCCGGCCGCCCCTTGGGGCGCGCCAAGGAGGGGGGAGTCCTCCTCCTAGTAGGAGTAGGACTCCCCTTTCCTAGTCCAACTAGGAAGAGAGAAGGGGGAAGGAAAGAGAGGGAGAGGGAGAGGGAGAGGGAAAGAGGGGCCGTGCCCCCTCCCCTAGTCCAATTCGGACTCCCCATGGGAGGGGGGGCGCCACCTCCTGGGCTGCTGCCCTCTCTCTCCCCTCAGGCCCACTAAGGCCCAATACTTCCCCGGGGGGTTCCGGTAACCCTTCCGGCACTCCGGTTTTCTCCGAAATCACCCGAAACACTTCCGGTGTTCGAATATAGCCGTCCAATATATCGATCTTTATGTCTCGACCATTTCGAGACTCCTCGTCATGTCCCCGATCTCATCCGGGACTTCGAACTCCTTCGGTATATCAAAACTCATAAACTCATAATATAACTGTCATCGAAACCTTAAGCGTGCGGACCCTACGGGTTCGAGAACAATGTAGACATGACCGCGACACATCTCCGGTCAATAACCAATAGCGGAACCTGGATGCTCATATTGGCTCCCACATATTCTACGAAGATCTTTATCGGTCAAACCGCATAACAATATACGTTGTTCCCTTTGTCATCGGTATGTTACTTGCCTGAGATTCGATCGTCGGTATCTCAATACCTAGTTCAATCTCGTTACCGGCAAGTCTCTTTGCTCATTCCATAATACATCATCTCGCAACTAACTCATTAGTTGCAATGCTTGCAAGGCTTTAGGTGATGTGCATTACCGAGAGGGCCCAGAGATACCTATCCGACAATCGGAGTGACAAATCCTAATATCGAAATACGCCAACCCAACAAGTACCTTCGGAGACACCTGTAGAGCACCTTTATAATCACCCAGTTACGTTGTGACGTTTGGTAGCACACAAAGTGTTCCTCCGGTAAATGGGAGTTGCATAATCTCATAGTCATAGGAACATGTATAAGTCATGAAGAAAGCAATAGCAGCAAACTAAACGATCAAGTGCTAAGCTAACAGAATGGGTCAAGTCAATCACATCATTCTCCTAATGATGTGATCCCGTTAATCAAATGACAACTCATGTCTATGGTTAGGAAACATAACCATCTTTAATCAACGAGCTAGTCAAGTAGAGGCATGCTAGTGACACTCTGTTTGTCTATGTATTCACACATGTATTATGTTTCCGGTTAATACAATTCTAGCATGAATAATAAACATTTATCATGGTATAAGGAAATAAATAATAACTTTATTATTGCCTCTAGGGCATATTTCCTTCATTAATGTGCATATAGGATCTGAACATATGATCTTCCACCAATTAAACCAACTAGCATCAACTACAAGGAGTAATTAACACTACTAGCAACCTACTAGCACCAATCCTGGACTTGGAGACAAGAATTGGATACAAGAGATGAACTAGGGTTTTGATATGAGATGGTGCTGATGAAGATGTTGATGGAGATTTCCCTCTCCCAATGAGAGGAGCGTTGGTGATGACGATGGCGATGATTTCCCCCTCCGGGAGGGAAGTTTCCCCGGCAGAACAACCCCGCCAGAACCCTAGATTGGTTCCGCCAAGGTTCCGCCTCGTGGCGGCGGAGTTTCGTCCGAAAAGATGGCTTATGGTTATTTTCCCAATCGAAAGAGTCCATATAGCAGAAGATGGTCACCGGAGGGCCACCAGGGGGCCCACGAGGTAGGGGGCGCGCCTAGGGGGTAGGGCGCGCCCCCACCCTCGTGGGCAGGGTGTGGCCCCCCTGGTGAAGTTCTTGCACTCAATGTTTTTTATATATTTGGAAAACATCATCCGTGAAGTTTCAGGACTTTTGGAGCTGCGCAGAATAGGTCTCTAATATTTGCTCCTTTTCCAGCCAGAATCCCAGCTGTCGGCATTCTCCCTCTTTATGTAAACCTTGTAAAATAAGAGAGAATAGGCATAAGTATTGTGACATAATGTGTAATAACAGCCCATAATGCAATAAATATTGATATAAAAGCATGATGCAAAATGGATGTATCAACTCCCCCAAGCTTAGACCTCGCTTGTCCTCAAGCGAAAAGCCGAAATCGAAAAATATGTCCACATGTTTAGAGATGAAGGTGTCGATAAAAATAAAATACGGACATGAGGGCATCATGACCATTCTTAGAGCAACAACTTATATAATTCTTGTCATATGATATCTTATGCTAGAGTAATAATTCAATCACAATATCAAGTATGAATCATAAACTTCATTGAAAACTAACAAACTATAATCTCAGTCATTGAAGCAATTGCAATTTATCATAACATAGGAAAGAGTCAATGTATAAGAGCTTTTCAGCAAGTCCACATACTCAACTATCATATAATCTTTCACAATTGCTGACACTCACGCAATACTTATGGGTATGGAGTTTTAATCGGACACAGAGAAAGATAGAGGCTTATAGTTTTGCCTCCCGACGTTTTACCTCAAGGGTAATGTCAACAGTAATAGTTCATGAAAACTCACATCCAATTAGCCATACATACCAAGATCTTTCCAACATATTGTGCTTGCCAAAGGATAAAATGTAAAAAGGAAGGGTGAAGATCACCATGACTCTTATGCAATGTAGGAGGCAAAAGTAAAAGATAGGCCCTTCGCAGAGGGAAGCAGAGGTTGTCATGCGCTTTTATGGTTGGATGCACAAAATCCTAATGCCAAAGAACGTCACTTTATATTGCCACTTGTGATATGGACCTTTATTATGCAGTCTGTCGCTTTTATTACTTCCATATCACACGATCGTATAAAGCTTATTTCTTCCACACCAATCAATCATACATATTTAGAGAGCAATTTTTATTGCTTGCACCGATGACAACTTACTTGATGGATCTTACTCAATCCATAGGTAGGTATGGTGGACTCTCATGGCAAAACTGGTTTAAGGGTATTTGGAAGCACAAGTTGTCGGGGGTTTGGTGCGACATATGCCAAAGGATGGCTTATCATGGTGGGGGCGAGTAGAACATTGCCGGTGCCTGGAAACGGGATGAGGTGAAGGCATGCACGCCGGCAAATCTTACCCAGCTTTAGGGCTCTTCGGGGAGATAATACCCCTACTGTTGCTCTGCGGGGTCTCCGCATGGTCACTATGGCAAAGTGTTTACATGGTTGCTCCTTGAGCTGTTTCTAGGAGTTAGGAGAGGGCAAGGCTAGCTCTCTCCCTTCTATATGGTCTGGTCTAGAGCTAATGGGTTCCAACCCTTTGCATGGGTGCCCTGGGGGTTTATATAGGCCTACCCCCAGGGGTACAATGGTAATCCGGCTGGACGCGGGCCCAGCCGTCAGTGCCTCTGGCCTCCGTTTCTCTGCTGACCACTGGGCCCCGCCGACTGGCGGGCCCCACCGACTGGCCTGGTACGGAGCCGACATGCCACGTCCGCCGCGGGCGGGTCTTGTCGGCTGCTGATTACTGTAGCCGTGCTTTTGATGACGCGGGCTTGATCATGAGGTCGTGGCAACAGCCCCGCCGCCCGGCGGGCGATCACTATCGCCACTCCCCATCACATCTTGATTAATGGCTCGTGGGCCCCGGGGAAGGGCTCGGCCGACTCCCCCGGGCTGACTCCCGACGGGTCCGACTGGTGGTCCTCTTGCCGTCTCCTGGGGTCTCACTGACTGGTGGAGCCTGCTGCCTCTAGGCCGTACAGACAAGCCGTCATGGGTGCAGGATTCGGTCCTGCGGCGCTGATGTCAGGGCTGGCATGGCAACAGTGCCACGCCACGGAGATCTTCCGGGGTACGGTGTGCTGTAGCCATGCCTGCCCTTGGTAAGGGGCAGGAGCGGGCTTCATTATTGCCACTCCCCTGCCCTGTCCCACTTGATGAGGCCGTGGGGGGGTGTTGGAGTCGCAGGCCGACTCCCCAAAGCCGGCTTCTCTGGAAGTCGCTAGTCAGGAGTCGGCTTTCCCTGAAGCCGTCCCTGGGACTCGGTCGTGGGTGGTCAGTCGGCCGTCTTGCCATTGACGTCCTGAAGGCGGCTCTTCGTCCTGGGGTCTTGAGGGGCGCAACCTACCCCGATGTCTTGAAAGGTTCTGGGGCTCGGGTCGGCCTACCCGTGGCCCGTTACTCTGACAGTAGTCCCCGAAGCTGGTGAGGCGCCGCGGACGATCGGCCGAGAAGCCTCAGCAGTTTCTCTTTCCGGGTGCTCAACACACTGTCTTTGGTTGACTTCTGCCGGGCCGACTAGGAGGAGTCGGACTCGCTCGATTCGGACTCACTTAATTCCGACTCGCACAATATTTCGAACGTCACGGCGGGATCCAAGTGGCGTGCTAGCTAAGCCTCCAGGCCGCCACCCGTCCTAGGCCTGTCACGCGATGGCACATGGCTGGGCCGTCCTGCCAGCCTACGCGCGCGACGGGATAGGCCCATAGGCGGGGCCCGCCACTACCGCGCCTCAGCGCCCGAGCGGATCCGCTGCGGCCCTGGCGGACGGTTGGATTCCCGTGGAGTTACTGCGCGCAGTAACTTTATCATGGAACGTGGGGGTCGTGGGGCCGTGGGCGCAGTAAATCCTCACGATGCCCCCTCGGCTTAGTAGCCCACGAGGCTATAAGTAGGGGGAAGAGGGGGGCACGCGCGCCCCTCCTTCCCACTACTCCTCGCTCTCTTCCTTCTCACCGCTCCTCGCTCTCCTCCTTCTTCTTCTTCGCTCCGCCGCGCGCCCAAGCTCCGGCGAACGCCGCGGCGACAGCTCGCGATGAGTTCTTCCTCCGCCGCCGCGCCTCCCCCAGTGCGCTCCGGCACTTGGGACGGTTCCAAAGTCCACGATGACCACATTGAGTTCCTTCGCCGGACTCGTCGGCTCCCCGGCGAGGATCACGTGCGGGTGCGCCTCGCGCCGAAGGGGGAGATTTCCCCCGCACCGCAGGAGGGCGAGCGGGTCATCTTCCGCTCGCACTGCCTGCGCGGGTTGGGGCTGCCATGGCGAGGCTACTCCTCCAAGTCGGCTCGCCAACGCGCCGTCGTCTGGAGAAGGCGACTTCGGCACCCCGCCCCCTGGAAGCCGGCACCGCCAGTTTGGCGATCCCAGACGCCAAAGCGACGAGCGCCGCGCCCATTGGGTGGGTGCGAGGAGGCGGCACAGGGCCGCTGAACCAGGCGCTTTTGGACGTCCAGGCGAAGCTTCGTGCCGAGGGCGAGGCTCTCCAGAATTGCAGCAAGGCGTACCTGGCGTCGTGGGCAGCCGTCCGGGTATGTTTTTTCCTTTGGTCTTTGTTTTCTTGTTCCTCTCCGTGGGGGCGCGCCAGCGCACCCACTGGGTGTAGTCCCCGAGTTTCGGGCTAGCTGCTGAGCAGGTGGCCCGGAACTCCAATTGATGAACTCTGGGTATTGACTTTTTGTCTGAAATGCTTGACACAGGATTACCACAACCTCCGCGTCACTGCCTTCAACCGTAACGTTGAAGAGCTGGGCAAGCGGACCGCCGATTTGTCGGAGAGCCGGAGTAAGTATTTTTCCTTCTTTGCGGGGGCGCGCTGGCGCACCCGCGGGCTGTAGTCCCCGAGATTCAGGCCGACTGCTGAGCAGTCGGGCCGGATCTCCCCGGCGACCTTCTTTGCCTGTTGACTTAACACCTTTTTTCTTCCTTCTTTTCAGGAGCCAACGCTGCTCTTCAACAGC
Organism: Triticum aestivum; assembly: GCF_018294505.1. NCBI lineage: Eukaryota > Viridiplantae > Streptophyta > Magnoliopsida > Poales > Poaceae > Triticum > Triticum aestivum. The sequence continues at coordinate 611,569,741 of NC_057800.1, forward strand.
AGCTGAGCGACGCCAACTCTGCTTTGCACGCCAAAGAGGAGGAGTGCAGCAAGCTCGCCACGGAGCGCGACCTGCTGGCCACTCAATTGGCAGAGCAGAAGGAGCTGCTTGTGAAGACGTAGAGGGAGGCGGAGGAGACGGAGACCGCCCTCCTGGCCGAGTTCGCGAGCGAGCGCTCCTCCTGGTTTGACAAGGAGGCGCTGCTGGACTTCGGCTTCCATGAGATCGAAGACATCGTTGATGGTGAGTTTCTTTACTTTCTTTCTTCGAGCTGCCGATTTAAGTCGTGCCGACTCCCGGTTTTTGACTTGCTTCTTTGTTTCTTCCTGTCTTTGCAGACTTCTTTCCTGGGCACTCGCAGGCCGCCATCCAAGCCATAGAGGTTGACCGAGAAGGTCGGAGGGCGCAGAGATTGCCGCCGACGCCCCCGAACTCTTGACGAGCACATCCTGAGCATCGAGGCTCGCCTTCGGCCGGTTCACCGGATGCTGCGCCGGCTTCAACGTGTTGGTGCCCAGGCGATTGCCGCCCTGTGGCCAGACATGCAGGCTCCGCGCACCCCCAGCCTGACGGCCGACTGGCTAGAGGTCGCGACTGGTCGTATTGAGGCCTGGAAGGGCTCTTCGGCCCGAGCTGGAGTGCCGGGCCTTGGAGTTCGTCAAGGCATGGTATCTGGGGCTGGATCTAGACCGGCTGGCCACGCTTCGGTCGGAGGCCCAGCCGGAGCTGGCAGCTACGGAAGACGCCCTCGTCAAGCGTGCTGCGGCGATCGCCGAGTACACCGACACCAGCATCTTCGTCCCTGAGCGGTCTGAAGACGGCGAGGAGGTACCGCCAGAGTGGTTTGGGATGAACCCAGACTACGGCGAGGACTCGACGGAGGTGATTGGCTCCAGCGTCGAGGAGGAAGGTGAGGCGGAGGACGGAGGCGAGACGGAGGCACCAGAAGACAGAGCAGATGGCCAGCCTCAGCTCGACCACGCCTCCAGCAATGAGCCGCGTGCGACCGACCCGACTGCTGCCGGAGGCGATCAAGCCGAGACTAGCCAGCCGGCCGCCTCGACGCCTGATGCTGCCGCCTCCTCCGATCCTCCAAATCCGTCTGCTGCTTCCTAAGCTGCCGCTTTACCTTTATTTTATCTGCTTCAGTAGTCTTTGAAGAACTTGTTAATTCGCACAATTCCACCCGCGGGGTGTATTTTGAACCTCTGCTCGAAAATTCGGCCAAGGGCCTATGTTATGTAAATATATTTATTCGAGTTCTATCTTTTCTTGCTCATTGCTCTTTTGGCTTTTTTCCTTTGCCTCTTTCTCTTAGTTGCATGCCTTGCCAATTGGACAGCCGCTCTGCGGACTGTCGCTGGATCAAGTGCTTGGCTACTTTGGGAAAGCAAGTACTTAGCCGTTTTTAAGAGTTTTTGAGCAAGTTGAATAGAAGGCGGCAATCCGACTATTCGAGAGTCGGTTTGCGAGAAAGGCTAGAAGCTGTCTTGAGCTATGTTTTATGCTTTGTCCTTAACCATTTTTCATGCGAACGCCCATTCTACCTTACCTCTGCCCACCGTACAGTCGCTCTGCGAGCTGCAGCTTCTGACAGAAGACGGTTTAGGTGTTACACACTACTTGTCCGGCTGCAGGAAGCATTTCATAGTGCAAGGCGGCAAGTCCCCGGGCCGACTTGTCGAGCCCGATGCCAAGCGGCATGACAAAGAGTAACATACTTGTAGGCATAATTTTTATCATACAGACAAAAGAGGGCAGTCCCCGAGTTTGTCTCGGGGGGCCCAAAGTCTTGGTACTTTAATACAAAAGGTAGCGTGGTACATACTGCGTCAACTGTAAAATCTTCGGAGGAGATTTGCATTCCATGGCCGCTCTGTCTCCTTGCCGGAGTCGTCCCTCTTGCGTGCTCGGGGCTTCTAAGCATCAATCAGGTAGTAGGAGTCGTTGCCCAGTACTTTGCTGATGATGAAAGGGCCTTCCCAAGGCGCCGACAGCTTGTGCTGGCCGGCCGTTCGCTGGATCAGCCGGAGCACAAGGTCGCCTTCTTGGAAAGATCTTGGCCTGACCTTCCTGTTGTGGTATCGATGCAGGCTCTGCTGGTAGATGCTGGACCGGCTGAGTGCCAACAGCCGGCCCTCTTCCAGCAAATCGACACCGTCTTGTCGTGCTTCTTCTGCTTCCTCCTTAGTGTACATGGTGACTCGTGGGGAATCAAACTCTATGTCCGTTGGGATGACGGCTTCGGCACCATAGACGAGGAAGAAAGGCGTGAAGCTGGTTGACTTGTTTGGAGTTGTGCGCAGACTCCAGAGGATGACTGGTAGCTCATCGAGCCAGCAGCCAGCCAAGCGTTCCAGAGGCTTGATCAGCCGGGGCTTGATGCCAGACAGGATGAGGCCGTTTGCTCGCTCCACCTAGCCGTTTGACTGTGGATGGGCGACGGACGCTAGGTCTAGTCGGATGCCCTGTGTTGCGCAGAAACGGGCCAAGGCGCCTTTGGCGAAATTTGTGCCATTGTCGGTGATGATGCTGTGTGGTATGCCATACCAAATTGTGATATCAGCGATGAAAGTCATGACAGTTGGACCATTTAGCTTCTTGATTGGCTTTGCTTCTATCCACTTGGTGAACTTGTCCACTGCGACAAGTAAGTGAGTTAAGCCACCTCGTGCTGTCTTGAATGGTCCCACCATGTCTAGACCCCAAACTGTGAAAGGCCAGGCAATGCGGATGGTCTTGAGTGCAGAAGCTGGCTGGTGCGGCTTGGAGCTGAACTTCTGGCACCCTTTGCATTTTTGGACCAACTCCTTGGCCTCTTCCAAGGCAGTTGGCTAGAAGAAACCGTGTTGAAAGGCTTTGGCGACGAGTGCTCTTGAAGCCGCATGGTGGCCGCACTCGCCTTGATGGATGTCTTTGAGAATCGCTTGGCCTTGCTCTGGCTCTACGCAGCGCTGGTAGACACTAGTGACGCTACGCCTGACCAGCTCTCTGTTGACTATGGTGTAGGCTACCGCCCGGCGTTGTATTTGCCGAGCTGAGGTCTCATCAGTCGGCAGCTCTTTGTTCACCAGGAATTTGAGGATGGGCTGGGCCCATGAGGGTGTTGCTATTTCTTCGACTGCTAGAACTGTGACTTGGACGAGGGTGGTTGGGCTGGGAGGCGGCAGGTCAGAGTTAACAACCGCTTGCTGGGTTAATGAAGTCCCTAGGCCGACTGGCGCGGTCCTTGGGCCGAGTTCTGGAGTCTTCAAGTCCGCCACCGCAGTCCCCAGGCTGGGCTTGACTGTGGCGGCTTTGGAGTCATCCGCCAAAATCCCCGTACCGACTACTGGAGCTCTAGAGTCGGATCCAACATCTTCGGGAGGAGCCGGCACAAAAATGGAGTCTGATTCTGGTGAAGGCTTGACAGACGGCTTGAGGAGGTGTTGAAGGGCGACGCCGGATGGTATTGCTTGGCGGGTAGAGCCGATTCGTGCCAAGGCATCTGCTTGGTCGTTGTCGTTTCTTGGCACATGGAGGAACTCGCACCCTTCGAAATACCCGCTGAGTTGCTGTACGAGGAAACGGTAACTCGCCATGTTTGCATCTTTCGTGTCCCAGTCGCCAGATGATTGCTGGACCACTAAGTCCGAGTCGCCATAACACAAGATCCGGCGGATGCCAAGCTCTTTGGCAAGCCGGAGCCCATGAATGAGCGCCTCGTACTCGGCGACGTTGTTGGAGGCGGCAAAATGGATTTGTAGTGCGTATTTGAGCTTGTCGCCTTTAGGAGAGGTGAGGACGACGTCGGCTCCCAAGCCGGTGCGCATCTTGGAGCCGTCGAAATGCATCCGCCAATGGGTGGAGTCAGGTGCTGGAGGTAGGTACTAGGTCTCGGCCTAGTCGACGAGGAAGTTGGCCAGTGCTTGTGACTTGATAGCGGTGCGGGGCTGGTAGTGGATGGTGTAAGGAGCCAGCTCTATGGCCCACTTGGCCACTCGGCCAGAAGCATCTCGGCTGCCAATGATCTCGACAAGTGGGGCCGTGCAGACCACCGTGATTGGATGCTCTTGAAAGTAAGGCTTCAATTTCTTGGCAGCAAAGTGTACGCCATAGCACATCTTCTGGTAGTGGGGGTAGTTCTGCTTGGAGGTCGACAATACCTCGCTCAGGTAATATACCGGTCTCTGGATAGGTAGCGCCTTGCCTTCCTCCTTGCGTTCCACTACAATGACCGTGCTGACTACCCGACTGGTGGCGGCGATGTACAGGAGCATAGGTTCTTTGGGAGTCAGAGCCGCCAGGATGGGTGGAGTAGTCAGCATCTTCTTCAACTAGTGAAAAGCTTTGTCCGCCTTATGGTTCCACTCGAAAAAAGTGGTCTTCTTCATGAGTTGGTATAAGGGGAGGGCTTTCTCGCCCAGCCGACTGATGAATCAGCTAATGGACGCCAAGCAGCCGGTGAACTTCTGCACATCCAGTAGTCAGCTGGGTACCTCCATTCTCTCAATGGCCTTGGTCTTTACAGGGTTGCATTCTATGCCGCATTCAGAGACCAGGAAGCCTAGGAGCTGGCCGGCTGGTACTCCGAAGACACACTTCTCGGGATTGAGCTTCATCTGGAATCACCGCAGGTTCTCAAAGGTCTCCTTGAGGTCTTCTAGCAGTGTTCCACGCTTTTCCGTCTTCACCACCACGTCGTCCACGTAGACGTGGGCGTTCCTGCCGAGCTGCTTGAGGAGGCACTTCTGCATGCAACGCTGAAAGGTGGCGCCAGCATTCCTTAAGCCGAACGTCATGGTGAGGTAGCAGAAGGCTCCAAACGGCGTGATGAAGGCGGTCTTCAGTCTGTCAGCCGGGTTCAGCTTGATCTGGTGATATCCTGAGTATCCATCCAAAAAACTCAACAACTCGCATCCGGCTGTGGAGTCTATCACCTGATCGATTCTTGGTAGAGCAAATGGGTCCTTGGGGCAGGCCTTGTTGAGGCTCGTGTTGTCGATACACATTCGCCATTGCTTGTTCTTCTTCAGTACCAGGACCGGATTTGCTAGCCATTCTGGAAAGAACACTCCCATAATGAAGCCGATTGCTAGGAGTCGGGCTATCTCTTCTCCGACAACTCTTCTCTTCTCTTCTGATAGGTGGCGCAGGGGCTGCCTGACCGGCTTTGCATCAGACCGGACATGTAAATTGTGCTCGGCGAATTTCGTCGGTACACCTGGCATGTCTTTGGGGGACCATGCGAAGATGTCCCGATTCTCACGGAGGAAATCGGCGAGCTCGCCTTCCTATTTGCTGCCGAGGTTTGCACCTACGACGGCGTACCTCTCTGGGTGCTCCGGATCCAAGGGTATCTTCTTTGTCTCTTTGGCCGGCTTGAACGAACCCTCAGCCTCCGACTCTTTTGGGTTGGGCGATACCTCAGGCTGCTTGCCGGCCATCGCCACAACTCGCTCAAGGAGCCGCTTCTCGGCCGCGATTACCAGGGACTCAGCCAGCCGACTGCTGTCAGCCGCGCAAGCAGACGACTTCCGGTAGTCGCCAGCCACAATCAGAATTCCCCTGGAACTGGGCATCTTCATCTTGAGGTAGGCGTAGTGGGGGACCGCCATGAACTTGGCCAAGGCGGGTCGGCCAAGTAGCGCATGGTATGGGCTCTCAAGGTCCACCACCTCAAACCAAACAGACTCTCTGCGGAAGTGATCTTTGTCTCCAAAGAGGACGTCCATCAGGATCTTGCCGATTGGCGAGCAGGAAAGCCTAGGAACAATGCCGTGGAACACAGTTCGACTGTTCTGAAGCTGTCTTTGCTTGATTCCTAACTTCTCCATGGTGTCCTTGTACAGGATATTGATGCTGCTGCCTCCGTCTATCAGAACTCGCGAGAAACGCGCGGCTCGTCTGTCCGTAGCAAAGGTGGCGTCCAGGACCAAGGCATAGGAGCCCGGACTCGACATCACTTCTGGGTGGTCGGCCCTGCTCCAGCTGATGGGCTTCTCGGACCAGTGCATGAACTCTGGCGTCTCCGATGCTACGGCATTCACCTCTTGTTCGCTGCAGCCACCTGCTGCGTCGATCATCAGCCACACTGGTGAACACCACATAGGCTCAGTGCTCTTCAGGGTATTCGTCTTGTATTGCACCGACTGGCCTGACGGCCGGCTGCTGGGGCGGAGGCGGAGGCGGCTGCCCAGCAGGCGGGGGAGGCAGGAGGCCGTCTCCCTTAGCGATCCCGGTGAGCCAGTGACACTTCCGGGTGGTGTGATTCGACGACTTTGTGCCGCTATGGAACTTGCAAGGTCCATCCAGGGTCTGCTCATAGGAGAAGGCCGACAACCAGTTTGGCTTGCCGCCTTTCTGTCGCTTGGGCGGAGGCTGCTCATCTGGCTATTGGGCTTCAATGGTCGCGACCTGCAGGCTGCTGGAAGCCGGCTGCGGGGCCTTGCGCTTTTGGTCGCCCTGCTGTTGTTGCTGGCTGGCGTCTCCTGCTGGAGTTCTTGGAGCTTGCGGGGCCACTTTGCCAGTTGTGCTGATTTGAATCTCCGCCTTCATGGAGGAGTCGGCCGTGGCGTACTTGTCCGCTATGATCAGCAGCTCATCGAGGGTTTCTGGCTCGTCGCAAAGGAGCTTGTTCTTGAGGAGGGTGCCTTCTTTGCACCCGGCTCTGAAGTACTCGATGGCCTGCACCTCGTGCATGCCCTCACAGGAGTTCCGAAGCTCGGCCCAGCGCGTGAGGTAATCGCGAGTCGACTCGTCGGGGCCTTGCACGCACAAGGAGAGCTAACGGGGCTTGGGAGGACGCTTGTACGTGCTCGTGAAGTTGCGGACGAACACTTAGGTGAAGTCGACCCAGCTATTGATGCTGCGGGGCTTTAGGCTGTTCAGCCATGTCCAGGCCGTGCCCTGGAGCATGAGCGGAACATACTTTACGGTGACATGCTTGTTGCCGTTTGCTATGCTGACAGCCGTGGAGTAGTCGACTAGCCAGTCCTCCGGCTTCACGGAGCCGGTATACTTGGGCGTGTCTCTTGGGAGCGTGAACCCTCTGGGAAAGGGCTCGTCTCGAATGCGGGGCCCGAAACAAGATGGACCCAGCTCGTCTTCTTCTTCCAGCGCTAAGGACCGGTGAAGTCGGTCGATCCGGTGGCGGGCATCATTCTCTCCAACTCCCTCTCGGCGGCCAAGGCGCTCGCCGAGAGTCGGATGGTCAACAGGCGGCAGGGAGACTCGCCTCTCCTTGTGGGGAGGGGGAGGCGGACAGTCGTCCCGTCATTCCACTGCTCTCGGGTGGCCGTCTCAGTCGCGCTCTATGGTAATGCGAGTTCGACTGTGGCTGACAGCCGGCTTCTTGTCTCTTCTTCCTCGGGCGCCGCCAGTCGGCGTCCGAGACGTCGCGCCTTGATCTCGGTGAAGGTCGTCGTTTAGCCGCTGCGGCGCCTCCGTGTGGCAGCCGACCTCATTCTGCGCAGCGGCCGCGTCGAGGAGCCGCTGGACTCGCTCCATCATGAGGCGGCGCTCTTCGCCCTCGAAATTGTCCAGCTCATCCGCCGCTGCCTGGGCGGCTCAGATGTTCTCCGCTGGTGTAGCGTACACAGGGCGGCTTGCCCCAAACAGGTTGGCGATGGCCATGCCGCGCTGCTGGACCGCGCCAAGGCGGCTCGGCCCCGCCGGGGCCGGCGAGCCGCCGGCGGCGCGATCCATTTCCCGCTGGTAGGCTTCTGACAAGCGTCTCATGCTGGCCAGCTTCTTCGCGCCTTCAACGAGCTGAAGGCGGCGCGCCTCCAACGTCTCTGCGTCAGCGTCTTCCGGAATGGGCGCAGTTAGGTCTTGCAGCGCCGCGCCGAGTGAGTCGTGCGCTCCTCCGCTGGGGAGCTCATCATGACTGATGACTAGCACCTCGGTGATGGCGCTTCCGTTGCTCTCCGTGCGAGGGAGAGGTTCGTCGTAGACCACAACATTGGTGGGGAACGCGTCGAGCGACGCGGTGTCGGAGTCGACCAGCATCAGGTCGGTGGAGCCTACGGATTCCAAGTCTATGGCAGGCTCGCCGGAAATGTGGAGTTGATCGAGGAGGCCCGCGAGGAGGTTCTTGGGGCCGCCCGTGCCTGCATTGGACGCAGGTTCGTCGGAGAGGCAGACCTCGCCGACAAGTTTGGCCAGGCAGCTGGCTGCGCAGGCGATCTCAACGCCGCTTAGCGCGTCGGCGCAAACTCCGTCTGGCGTGCCTGGCTGGCTGCGCTCGCCAGGGAGAAAAAGGGTTCCCGTCCAGAACAGGTCTCCGGACGGCGGTGCACCAGGCCCCACGGTGGGCGCCAAATGTCGGGAGTTTGGTGCGACATATGCCAAAGGATGGCTTATCATGGTGGGGGCGAGTAGAACGTCGCCGGTGCCTGGAAATGGGATGAGGCGAAGGCATGCACGCCGGCGAATCTTACCCAGCTTCAGGGCTCTCCGGGGAGATAATCCCCCTACTGCTGCTCTGCGGGGTCTCCGCATGGTCACTATGACAAAGTGTTTACACGGTTGCTCCTTGAGCTGTTTCTAGGAGGTAGGAGAGGGCAAGGCTAGCTCTCTCCCTTCTATATGGTCTGGTCTAGAGCTAATGGGTTCCAACCCTTTGCATGGGTGCCCTGGGGGTTTATATAGGCCTACCCCCAGGGGTACAATGGTAATCTGGCTGGACACGGGCCCAGCCGTCAGTGCCTCTGGCCTCCGTCTTCTCTGCTGACCGCTGGGGCCCGCCGACTGGCCTGGTACGGAGCCGACAGGCCGCGTCCGCCGCGGGCGGGTCTTGCCGGCTGCTGATTACTATAGCCGTGCTTCTGATGACGCGGGCTTGATCATGAGGTCATGGCAACAGCCCCGCCGCCCGGTGGGCGATCACTGTCGCCACTCCCCATCACATCTTGATTAATGGCTCGTGGGCCCCGGGGGAGGGCTTGGCCGACTCCCCCGGGCCGACTCCCGACGGGTCTGACTGGTGGTCCTCTTGCCGTCTCCTGGGGTCTCACTAACTGGTGGAGCCCGCTGCCTCTAGGCCGTACAGACAAGCCATCGTGGGTGCAGGATTCGGTCCTACGGCGCTGATGTCAGGGCTGGCATGGCAACAGTGCCACACCGCACGGAGATCTTCCGGGGTACGACGTGCTGTAGCCATGCCTGCCCTTGGTAAGGGGCAGGAGCGGGCTTCATTATTGCCACTCCCCTGCCCTGTCCCACTTGATGAGGCCGTGGGGGGTGTTGGAGTCACATGCCGACTCCCCAAAGCCGGCTTCTCTGGAAGTCACTAGTCAGGAGTCGGCTTTCCCTGAAGTCGTCCCTGGGAGTCGGCCGTGGGTGGTCAGTCGGCCGTCTTGCCGTTGACGTCCTGAAGGCGGCTCTTCGTCCTGGGGTCTTGAGGGGCGCAGCCTGCCCTGATGTCTTGAAAGGTTCTGGGGCTCGGGTCGGCCTACCCGTGGCCCGTTACTCCGACACAAGTAGTATCTCTACTTGGTGCAATGAATTTGGCTAGCATGAGGGGGAAAGGCAAGCTCAACATGTTGGAGGATCCAAGACAATATAATTTATCTCAGATGTAAGAAAACATAACCCATCATGTTGTCTTCCTTGTCTAATGTCAACTCTTTAGCATGTCATATTTTAATGAGTGCTCACAATCATAAAAGATGTCCAAGATAGTATATTTATATGTGAAGACCTCTCTTTCTTTATTACTTCCTATTAATTGCAACGATGACCAAAACTATGTTTGTCAACCCTCAATAACTTTTATTCATCATACTCTTTCTATGTGAGCTCATTACTCTCCATAAGAGTCACATGATCTCTTTGTTTCTTTTTATTTCTTTCTCTTTTATTTTATTCACTTAGGATCATGGCAAAATAATCAAGCCCTTGACTCAACACTAATCTTTATTATATAGCGCACGGACTCGATTACATAGAAGGATAATAAAGCAAAACTCACGACTAGATCATACTAAGAACTTTTATTCTGCTAGATCAAGATATTACCAAAAGGATCGATCTAAGAAAAACGGTAAAGATAAAAGTGATGGTGATACGATACCGGGGCACTCCCCCAAGCTTGGTAGTTGCCAAGTGGAGTGCCCATACCAGATACTCAATTCTTCTTTGTTGGAGGAGACGGTGGTGATTTTGTTGGTGGCGTAGGCTTGTCGTCCTTCTTCCAAGGCATAGGCTCACCATCATAGAAGGATGACCGAGTCTCCGGGATCCTCAAATCTGCAGCCAAACTCATCCTTTTGAATCTATATTCATACTCACAGTTTTGGTTTTGCAGGTCATAGATCTGAGCTTGAAGGTGCTTGATTTTCTCGTGAAGCTTGAAGATGGTCTCCCCGATGTTGTCGGCATCCAGCTTGTGTTTGTTGGTGAACTCCGCGATCATCATGTAGTTGGAGTTGAGTCCACGCTCCACCATCCCCTAACACTTGAAAACTTGTTGCTCCATTGCTTCGAGCCTCGTCTCCGCGCTTACGTTCTCCTTCGGTCCCTCAGCATCACGGATGTGCAGCAACCCATCACGCATCTCAATGGTTTGAGGGTGTCGCTGCACCTCCGCGAGGTAAGGGTTGATGACCTTCTCGAAGAACTTGTCCTTGGGAGCACTTGGAGACGTCATGATAATCTAGATCTGTTAGAAAAATAGCTCGAAACAAAGACACGAGATTTTTGCGTGATACGGGAGTCAAAACCCCCGGGAGGTTATATAATGAATTTTTACCGACCAAAATACGTGTCCTGTAAGAAAACGGAGTCTGGAGAGCACACGAGGTGCCCACGAGGTAGGGGGCGCGCCTAGGGGGTTGGGCGCTCCCTCCACCCTTGTGGAGCCCTCGTGTCCTTTCCGGACTGCCGCTTATTTTTCTATTTTTCTAAATATTCCAAAACGGAGAAATATTGCCTTAAAAACTGTTTTGGAGTCGGTTTACTTACCGTACCACATACCTATTCCTTTTGGAGTCTGAAACGTTCTGAAAAGTGTCCTTTATGTATTCCTCCGGGGTTACGGTTTCAATAACATTGGTTTCAACATTTATGGGATTACCTGAGATATAGTGTTTGATTCTTTGACCGCTCACCACCTTCGGATTTGTGCCTTCGAAGTTGTTGATTTTCATGGCACCGGAACGATAGACCTCCTCGATAACGCAAGGACCTTCCCATTTAGAGAGAAGTTTTCCTGCAAAAAATCTTAAAAGAGAGTTGTATAGAAATACATAATCACCTACATTAAACTCACGCTTTGTATCCTTTTGTCATGCCATCTTTTAACTTTTCTTTAAACAACTTGGCATTTTCATAGGCTTGAGTTCTCCATTCATCAAGTGAGCTAATATCAAATAACCTCTTCTCACCGGCAAGTTTAAAATCATAATTAAGTTCTTTAATAGCCCAATAAGCCTTGTGTTCTAGTTTGAGAGGTAAGTGACATGCTTTTCCATAGACCATTTTATACGGAGACATACCCATAGGATTTTTATATGCAGTTCTATAGGCTCATAATGCATCATCTAGTTTCTTGGACCAATTCTTTCTAGACCTATTGACAGTCTTTTGCAAAATTAATTTGAGTTATCTATTGCACAATTCTACTTGACCACTAGATTGAGGGTGATAAGGAGATGCAATTCTATGATTAACATCATATTTAGCAAGCATTTTATGGAAAGCACCATGAATAAAATGTGAACCACCATCAGTCATTAAATATCTACGGACTCCAAACCTTGGAAAAATAACTTCTTTAAGCATTTCAATAGAAGTGTTATGATCAACACTACTAGTTGGAATAGCTTCTACCCACTTAGTAACGTAATCAACAACAACTAAAATATGTGTATAACCATTAGAGGAAGGAAAATGTCCCATATAGTCAAAGCCCCAAACATCAAATGGTTCAATAACAAGTGAATAATTCATAGGCATTTCTTGACGTCTACTAATATTACCAATTCTTTGACATTCATCACAAGATAAGACAAACTTACGGGCATCCTTGAAGAGAGTAGGCCAATAAAAACCAGATTGCAATACCTTATGTGTTGTCCTATCTCCAACATGGTGTCCTCCATAAGCTTCGGAGTGACACTTGCATAGGATTTGTTCCTGTTCATGCTCAGGTACACAACGTCTAATAACACCATCTACTCCTTCTCTATAAAGATGTGGGTCATCCCAAAAGTAATGCCTCAAATCATAGAAGAACTTTTTCTTTTGCTGGTATGTAAAACTAGGTGGTATAAACTTAGCAACAATATAATTAGCATATCAGCATACCATGGAGCAGTATGAGAAGTATTTATGACATTTAATTGCTCATCAGGAAAGCTATCATCAATAGGTAGTGGGTCATCAAGCACATTTTCTAGCCTAGACAAGTTGTCTGCAACGAGGTTCTCAGCTCCTTTTCTATCAACAATATCTAAATCAAATTCTTGTAGCAAGAGAACCCATCTAATAAGTCTAGGTTTAGCATCTTTCTTTTCCATAAGATATTTAATAGCAGCATGATCAGGGTGAATAGTTACTTTAGAATCAACAATATAAGGTCTAAACTTATCACAAGCAAATACAACTGCTAAGAATTATTTTTCAGTAGTAGCATAATTTCTTTGAGCATTGTCTAGAGTTTTACTAGCATATTGAATAACATTTAGTTTCTTATCAACTCTTTGTCCTAGAACAACACCTACAACATAATCACTAGCATCCCACATAATTTCAAAGGGTAAATTCCAATCAGGTGGCTGAACAATAGGTGCAGAGATCAATGCTTTCTTAAGTATTTCAAATGCTTCTACACAATCATCATCAAAGACAAATGGTATATCTTTTTGTAATCAATTAGTCAGAGGCCGAGAGATTTTTGAGAAGTCCTTGATGAACCTCCTATAAAAACCGGCATGACCAAGGAAACTTCTTATACCTTTGATGTCCTTGGGACATGACATCTTTTCAATAGCATCAACCTTGGCTTTATCAACTTCAATACCTCTTTCAGAAACTTTATGCCCCAAGACAATACCTTCATTAACCATAAAGTGGCACTTTTCCCAATTCAAGACAAGATTAGTTTCTTCACATCTCTGCAAAACTCGATCAAGGTTGCTCAAGCAATCATCAAAAGAAGATCCATAGACGGAAAATTCGTCCATGAAAACCTCACAAATCTTTTCACAAAAGTCAGAGAATATAGCCATCATGCATCTTTGAAAGGTAGTAGGTGCATTACATAAACCAAAAGGCATACGTCTATAAGCAAAAGTACCAAAAGGGCATGTAAAATGTTGGGTTTCGTTGTAATTTCAAAAAATTTCCTACGCACACGCAAGATCATGGTGATGCATAGTAACGAGAGGGGGAGAGTGTGATCTACGTACCCTTGTAGATTGACAACGGAAGCGTTAACTTGGTTGATGTAGTCGTACGTCTCCACGGCCCGACCGATCAAGCACCGAAACTACGTCACCTCCGAGTTCTAGCACACGTTCAGCTCGATGACAATCCCTGGACTTCGATCTAGCAAAGTGTCGGGGAAGAGTTCCGTCAGCACGACGGCATGGTGACGATCTTGATGTTCTACCGTCGCAGGGCTTCACCTAAGCACCGCTACAATATTATCGAGGACTATGGTGGAAGGGGGCACCGCACACGGCTAAGAGTATGATCACGTGGATCAACTTGTGTCTCTAGGGGTGCCCCTTGCCTCCGTATATAAAGGCTCAAAAGGGGGGGGGGCTGGCCAGCCAAGAGGAGGCGCTCCAGGAGGAGTCCTACTCCCTCCGGGAGTAGGACTCCCCCCCTTTCCTAGCTGGAATAGGATTCACGGAGGGGGGAAAGAGGAGAGAGAGGAGGAAGGGGGGCCGACCCCCTCTCCTTGTCCTATTCGGACCAAGGGGGGGGGGGAGGGGCGCGCGGCCCATCTATGGCCACCTCTCCTCTCTTCCACTAAGGCCCACTAAGGCCCATATACCTTCCGGGGGGTTTCGGTAACCTCCCTGTACTCCGGTAAAATCCCGATTTCACCCGGAACACTTCCGATATCCAAACATAGGCTTCCAATATATCAATCTTTATGTCTCGACCATTTCGAGACTCTCGTCATGTCCGTGATCACATCCGGGACTCCGAACAAACTTCGGTACATCAAAATGCATAAACTCATAATATAATGTCATCGTAACCTTAAGCGTGCGGACCCTACGGGTTCGAGAACAATGTAGACATGACCGAGACACGTCTCTGGTCAATAACCAATAGCAGAACCTGGATGCTCATATTGGCTCCTACATATTCTACGAAGATCTTTTATCAGTCAGACCGCATAACAACATACGTTGTTCCCTTTGTCATCGGTATGTTACTTGCCCGAAATTCGATCGTCGGTATCCCATACCTAGTTCAATCTTGTTACCGGCAAGTCTCTTTACTCGTTCCATAATACATCATCCCGCAACTAACTCATTAGTTGCAATGCTTGCAAGGCTTCAGTGATGTGCATTACCGAGAGGGCCCAGAGATACCTCTCCGACAATCGGAGTGACAAATCCTAATCTCGAAATACGCCAACCCAACATGTACCTTTGGAGACACCTGTAGATCTCCTTTATAATCACTCAGTTACGTTGTGACGTTTGGTAGCACACAAAGTGTTCCTCCGGCAAACGGGAGTTGCATAATCTCATAGTCATAGGAACATGTATAAGTCATGAAGAAAGCAATAGCAACATACTAAACAATCGGGTGCTAAGCTAATGGAATGGGTCATGTCAATCAGATCATTCAACTAATGATGTGATCCCATTAATCAAATGACAACTCTTTGTCCATGGTTAGGAAACATAACCATCTTTGATTAACGAGCTAGTCAAGTAGAGGCATACTAGTGACACTCTATTTGTCTATGTATTCACACATGTATTATGTTTCCGGTTAATACAATTCTAGCATGAATAATAAACTTTTATCATGATATAAGGAAATAAATAATAACTTTATTATTGCCTCTAGGGCATATTTCCTTCAGTCTCCCACTTGCACTAGAGTCAATAATCTAGATTATACTATAATGATTCTAACACCCATGGAGCCTTGGTGCTGATCATGTTTTGCTCGTGGAAGAGGCTTAGTCAACGGGTCTGCTACATTCAGATCCGTATGTATCTTGCAAATCTCTATGTCTCCCACCTGGACTAGATCCGGGATGGAATTGAAGCGTCTTTTGATGTGCTTGGTTCTTTTGCGAAATCTGGATTCCTTCGCCAAGGCAATTGCACCAGTATTGTCACAAAAGATTTTCATCGGACCCGAAGCACTAGTATGACACCTAGATCGGATATGAACTCCTTCATCCAGACTCCTTCGTTTGCTGCTTCCGAAGCAGCTATGTACTCCGCTTCACATGTAGATCCCGCCACGACGCTTTGTTT
Organism: Triticum aestivum; assembly: GCF_018294505.1. Classification (NCBI taxonomy): domain Eukaryota; kingdom Viridiplantae; phylum Streptophyta; class Magnoliopsida; order Poales; family Poaceae; genus Triticum; species Triticum aestivum. The sequence goes on from NC_057800.1 coordinate 611,585,181, forward strand.
AGAACTGCACCAACTGACAGCTCCACCGTTTAATGTAAACACGTATCCGGTTTGCGATTTAGAATCGTCCGGATCAGTGTCAAAGCTTGCATCAATGTAACCGTTTATGATGAGCTCTTTGTCACCTCCATATACGAGAAACATATCCTTAGTCCTTTTCAGGTACTTCAGGATGTTCTTGACCGCTGTCCAGTGATCCACTCCTAGATTACTTTGGTACCTTCCTTCTAGACTTATAGGAAGGCACACATCAGGTCTGGTTCACAGCATTGCATACATGATAGAGCCTATGGCTGAAGCATAGGGAACATCTTTCATTTTCTCTCTATCTTCTGCAGTGGTCGGGCATTGAGTCTGACTCAACTTTACACCTTGTAACACAGGCAAGAACCCTTTCTTTGTTTGATCCATTTTGAACTTCTTCAAAACTTTGTCAAGGTATGTGCTTTGTGAAAGTCCAATTAAGCGTCTTGATCTATCTCTATAGATCTTAATGCCTAATATGTAAGCAGCTTCACCGAGGTCTTTCATTGAAAAACTCTTATTCAAGTATCCCTTTATGCTATCCAGAAATTCTATATCATTTCCAATCAGTAATATGTCATCCACATATAATATCAGAAATGCTACAGAGCTCCACTCAGTTTCTTGTAAATACAGGCTTCTCCGAAAGTCTGTATAAAACCAAATGCTTTGATCACACTATCAAAGCGTTTATTCCAACTCCGAGAGGCTTGCACCAGTCCATAAATGGATCGCTGGAGCTTGCACACTTTGTTAGCTCCCTTTGGATCGACAAAACCTTCTGGTTGCATCATATACAACTCTTCTTCCAGAAATCCATTCAGGAATGCAGTTTTGACATCCATCTGCCAAATTTCATAATCATAAAATGCGGCAATTGCTAACATGATTCGGACAGACTTAAGCATCGCTACGGGTGAGAAGGTCTCATCGTAGTCAATCCCTTGAATTTGCCGAAACCCTTTTGCGACAAGTCGAGCTTTGTAGACAGTAACATTACCGTCGGCGTTAGTCTTCTTCTTGTAGATCCATTTATTCTCAATTGCTTGCCGATCATTGGGCAAGTCAACCAAAGTCCACATTTTGTTCTCATACATGGATCCCATCTCAGATTTCATGGCTTCAAGCCATTTTGCGGAATCTGGGCTCACCATCGCTTCTTCATAGTTCGTAGGTTCATCATGATCTAGTAGCATGACTTCCAGAACAGGATTACCATACCACTCTGGCGCGGATCTCACTCTGGTTGATCTACGAGGTTCAGTAGTATCTTGTTCTGAAGTTTCATGATCATTATCATTAGCTTCCTCACTAATTGGTGTAGGTGTCACAGAAACAGTTTTCTGTGATGCACTAGTTTCCAATAAGGGAGCAGGTACAGTTACCTCGTCAAGTTCTACTTTCCTCCCACTCAACTCTTTTGAGAGAAACTCCTTCTCCAGAAAGTTTATGAACTTAGCAACAAAAGTCTTGCCTTCGGATCTGTGATAGAAGGTGTATCCAATAGTCTCCTTTGGATATCCTATTAAGACACATTTCTCCGATTTGGGTTCGAGCTTATCAGGTTGAAGCTTTTTCACATAAGCATCGCAGCCCCAAACTTTCAGAAACGACAACTTTGGTTTCTTGCCAAACCATAGTTCATAAGGCGTCATCTCAACGGATTTTGATGGTGCCCTATTTAACGTGAATGCGGCCGTCTCCAAAGCATAACCCCAAAACGATAGCGGTAAATCAGTAAGAGACATCATAGATCGCACCATATCTAGTAAAGTACGATTACGACATTCGGACACACCATTACGCTGTGGTGTTCCGGGTGGCGTGAGTTGCGAAACTATTCCGCATTGTTTCAAATGTACACCAAACTCGTAACTCAAATATTCTCCTCCATGATCAGATCGTAGAAACTTTATTTTCTTGTTACGATGATTTTCAACTTCACTCTGAAATTCTTTGAACTTTTCAAACGTTTCAGACTTATGTTTCATTAAGTAGATATACCCATATCTGCTTAAGTGATCTGTGAAGGTGAGAAAATAACGATATCCGCCACGAGCCTCAATATTCATCGGACCACATACATCTGTATGTATAATTTCCAACAAATCTGTTGCTCTCTCCATAGTACCGGAGAATGGCGTTTTAGTCATCTTGCCCATGAGGCACGGTTCGCAAGTACCAAGTGATTCATAATCAAGTGGTTCCAAAAGTCCATCAGTATGGAGTTTCTTCATGCGCTTTACACCGATATGACCTAAACGGCAGTGCCACAAATAAGTTGCACTATCATTATCAACTCTGCATCTTTTGGCTTCAACATTATGAATATGTGTGTCACTACTATCGAGATTCAATAAGAATAGACCATTCTTCAAGGGTGCATGACCATAAAAGATATTACTCATATAAATAGAACAACCATTATTCTCTGATTTAAATGAATAACCGTCTCGCATCAAACAAGATCCAGATATAATGTTCATGCTTAACGCTGGCACCAAATAACAATTATTTAGGTCTAATATTAATCTTGAAGGTAGATGTAGAGGTAGCGCGCCGACCGCGATCACATCGACTTTGGAACCGTTTCCCACACGCATCGTCACCTCGTCCTTAGCTAATCTTCGCTTAATCCGTAGTCCCTGTTTCGAGTTGCAAATATTAGCAACAGAACCAGTATCAAATACCCAGGTGCTACTGCGAGCATTAGTAAGGTACACATCAATAACATGTATATCACATATACCTTTGTTCACCTTGCCATCCTTCTTATTTGCCAAATACTTGGGGCAGTTCCGCTTCCAGTGACCAGTCTGCTTGCAGTAGAAGCACTCAGTTTCAGGCTTAGGTCCAGACTTGGGTTTCTTCTCTTGAGCAGCAACTTGCTTGCTGTTCTTCTTGAAGTTCCCCTTCTTCTTCCCTTTGCCCTTTTTCTTGAAACTAGTGGTCTTGTTGACCATCAACACTTGATGCTCCTTCTTGATTTCTACCTCCGCAGCTTTCAGCATTGCGAAGAGCTCGGGAATGGTCTTATTCATCCCTTACATATTATAGTTCATCACGAAGCTCTTGTAGCTTGGTGGAAGTGATTGGAGAATTCTGTCAATGACGCTATCATCCGGAAGATTAACTCCCAGTTGAATCAAGTGATTACAATACCCAGACATCTTGAGTATATGCTCACTGACAGAACTGTTCTCCTCCATCTTGCAGCTATAGAACTTATTGGAGACTTCATATCTCTCAATCCGGGCATTTGCTTGAAATATTAACTTCAACTCCTAGAACATCTCATATGCCCCATGATGTTCAAAACGTTGTTGAAGTCCCGGTTCTAAGCCGTAAAGCATGGCACATTGAACTATCGAGTAGTCATCAGCTTTGCTCTGCCAGACGTTCATAACATCTGGTGTTGCTCCAGCAACAGGCCTGGCACCCAGCGGTGCTTCCAGGACGTAATTCTTCTGTGCAGCAATGAGGATAATCCTCAAGTTACGGACCCAGTCCGTGTAATTGCTACCATCATCTTTCAACTTTGCTTTCTCAAGGAACGCATTAAAATTCAACGGAACAACAGCACGGGCCATCTATCTACAATCAAACATACATAAGCAAGATACTATCAGGTACTAAGTTCATGATAAATTTAGGTTCAATTAATCATATTACTTAAAGAACTCCCACTTAGATAGACATCCCTCTAATCCTCTAAGTGATTACGTGATCCAAATCAACTAAACCATGTCCGATCATCACGTGAGATGGAGTAGTTTCGTTGGTGAACATCACTATGTTGATCATATCTACTATATGATTCACGCTCGACCTTTCGGTCTTCGTGTTCCGAGGCCATATCTGTATATGCTTGGCTCGTCAAGTATAACCTGAGTATTCCGCGTGTGCAACTATTTTGCACCCGTTGTATTTGAACGTAGAGCCTATCACACCCGATCATCACGTGGTGTCTCAGCACGAAGAACTTTCGCAACGGTGCATACTCAGGGAGAACACTTCTTGATAATTAGTGAGAGATCATCTTATAATGCTACCGTCAATCAAAGCAAGATAAGATGCATAAAAGATAAACATCACATGCAATCAATATAAGTGATATGATATGGCCATCATCATCTTGTGCTTGTGATCTCCATCTCCGAAGCACCGTCGTGATCACCATCATCACCGGCGCGACACCTTGATCTCCATCATAGCATCGTTGTCGTCTCGCCAATCTCATGCTTCCACGACTATCGCTACCGCTTAGTGATAAAGTAAAGCATTACAGCACGATTGCATTGCATACAATAAAGCGACAACCATATGGCTCCTGCCAGTTGCCGATAACTTGGTTACAAAACATGATCATCTCATACAATAAAATTTAGTATCATGTCTTGACCATATCATATCACAACATGCCCTGCAAAAATAAGTTAGACGTCCTCTACTTTGTTGTTGCAAGTTTTACGTGGCTGCTACGGGCTTAAGCAAGAACCAATCTTACCTACGCATCAAAACCACAACGATAGTTTGTCAAGTTGGTGTTGTTTTAACCTTCGCAAGGACCGGGCGTAGCCACACTCGGTTCAACTAAAGTTGGAGAAACTATCACCCGCTAGCCACCTTTGTGCAAAGCACGTCGGGAGAACCGGTCTCGCGTAAGCGTACGCGTAATGTCGGTCCGGGCCGCTTCGTCCAACAATACCGCCGAACCAAAGTATGACATGCTGGTAAGCAGTATGACTTATATCGCCCACAACTCACTTGTGTTCTACTCGTGCATATAACATCAACACATAAAACCTAGGCCCGGATGCCACTGTTGGGTTTCGTAGTAATTTCAAAAAATTTCCTATGCACACGCAAGATCATGGTGATGCATAGCAACGAGAGGGGGAGAGTGCGATCTATGTACCCTTGTAGATCGACAACAGAAGCGTTAACTTGGTTGATGTAGTCGTACGTCTCCATGGCCCGACCGATCAAGCACCGAAACTACGGCACCTCCGAGTTCTAGCACACGTTCAGCTCGATGACGATCCCCAGACTCCGATCTAGCAAAGTGTCGGGGAAGAGTTCCGTCAGCATGACGGCGTCGTGACGATCTTGATATTCTACCGTCGCAGGGCTTCGTCTAAGCACCGCAACAATATTATCGAGGACTATGGTGGAAGGGGGCACCGCACACGGCTAAGAATATGATCACGTGGATCAACTTGTGTCTCTAGGGGTGCCCCTTGCCTCCATATATAAAGGCTCAAAAGGGGGGGGCTGGCCGGCCAAGAGGAGGCGCGCCAGGAGGAGTCCTACTCCCTCCGGGAGTAGGACTCCCCCCCTTTCCTAGTTGGAATAGGATTCGCGAAGGGGGGAAAAGAGGAGAGAGAGGAGGAAGGGGGGCCGGCCCCCTCTCCTTGTCCTATTCGGACCAAGGGGGGGGGAGGGGTGCGCGGCCCATCTATGGCCACCTCTCCTCTCTTCCACTAAGGCCCACTAAGGCCCATATACCTTCCGGGGGGTTCCTGTAACCTCCCGGTACTCCGGTAAAATCCCGATTTCACCCGGAACACTTCCGATATCCAAACATAGGCTTCCAATATATCAATCTTTATGTCTCGACCATTTCGAGACTCCTCGTCATGTCCGTGATCACATCCGGGACTCCTAACAAACTTCGGTACATCAAAATGCATAAACTCATAATATAACTATCATCATAACCTTAAGCGTGCGGACCCTACGGGTTCGAGAACAATGTAGACATGACCGAGACACGTCTCTGGTCAATAACCAATAGCGGAACCTGGATGCTCATATTGGCTCCTACATATTCTACGAAGATCTTTTATCGGTCAGACCGCATAACAACATACGTTGTTCCCTTTGTCATCGGTATGTTACTTGCCCGAGATTCGATCGTCGGTATCCCATAACTAGTTCAATCTCATTACCGGCAAGTCTCTTTACTCGTTCCGTAATACATCATCCCGCAACTAACTCATTAGTTGCAATGCTTGCAAGGCTTCAGTGATGTGCATTACCGAGAGGGCCCAGATATACCTCTCCGACAATCGGAGTGACAAATCCTAATCTCGAAATACCTGTAGAGCTCTTTTATAATCACCCAGTTACATTGTGACGTTTGGTAGCACACAAAGTGTTCCTCCGACAAACGGGAGTTGCATAATCTCATAGTCGTAGGAACATGTATAAGTCATGAAGAAAGCAATAGCAACATACTAAACAATCGGGTGCTAAGCTAATGGAATGGGTCATGTCAATCAGATCATTCAACTAATGATGTGATCCCGTTAATCAAATGACAACTCTTTGTCCATGGTTAGGAAACATAACCATCTTTGATTAACGAGCTAGTCAAGTAGAGGCATACTAGTGACACTCTGTTTGTCTTTGTATTCACACATGTATTATGTTTCCGGTTAATACAATTCTAGCATGAATAATAAACTTTTATCATGATATAAGGAAATAAATAATAACTTTATTATTGCCTCTAGGGCATACTCGATCAAGGTTGCTCAAGCAATCATCAAAAGAAGATCCATAGACGGAAAAGTCGTCCATGAAAACCTCACAAATCTTTTCACAAAAGTCAGAGAATATAGCCATCATGCATCTTTGAAAGGTAGTAGGTGCATTATATAAACCAAAAGGCATACGTCTATAAGCAAAAGTACCAAAAGGGCATGTAAAAGTAGTCTTTGATTGATCTTTGGCTGACACAGGTATTTGAGAGAAACCAGAATAACCATCTAGAAAGCAAAAATGTGTATGTTTGGATAATCTTTCTAGCATTTGATCGATAAAAGGTAAGGGGTAATGATCCTTTTTAGTAGCCTTATTTAATTTGCGGAAATCAATTACCATCCTATAACCAGTAATAATTCTTTGAGGGATCAATTCATCTTTATCGTTAGGAACAACAGTAATACCTCCCTTCTTAGGGACACAATGGACAGGACTTACCCACTTACTATCAGCAATGGGATAAATTATAACTGCCTCAAGGAGCTTTAGTATCTCCTTTCTTACCACTTCTTTCATTTTAGGATTCAGACGGCGTTGATGATCACGAACTGGTTTAGCATCTTCTTCCAAATTAATTTTATGTTACATAGAGTGGGACTAATGCCCTTAAGATCATCAAGAGTATACCCAATAGCAGCACAGTGCTTCTTTAGAGTTTTTAATAATCTCTCTTCTTCATGTTCTGAAAGGTTAGCACTAATAATAACAGGGTATATCCTTTTCTCATCAAGATAAGCATATTTAAGAGTATCAGGTAACGGTTTAAGCTCAAACACGGGATCACCCTTGGGTGGAGGAGGATCCCCTAGGATTTCAACAGGTAAATTGTTTTTCAGAATAGGTTCCTGTTTAAAGAATACTTCATCTAATTCCTTTTTTTCATTCATAAACATATCATTTTCATGGTCTAGCAAATATTGTTCTAAAGGATCACTAGGAGGTACGACAATAGAAGCAAGACCAATAATTTCATCCTTACTAGGTAATTCTTCTTCACGGTGTTGTCTACTAAATTTAGAAAAATTAAATTCATGAGTCATATCATCTAAACCGACAGTAACAACATCACTTTTGCAATCTATGGTAGCATTAACAATATTTAAGAAGGGTCTACCAAATATAATGGGACAAAAACTATCTTGTGGGGAACCAAGAACAAGAAAATCAGCAGGATATTTAGTTTTCCCACACAATACTTCAACATCTCTAACAATTCCCATTGGTGAAATAGTATCTCTATTAGCAAGTTTAATTGTGACATCAATATCTTCTAACTCAGAGGGTGCAATGTCATGCATAATTTCTTTGTATAAGTCAATAGGTATTGCACTAGCACTAGCACCCATATCACATAAGCCATGATAACAATGATCTCCTATTTTAACAGAAATAACAGGCATGCCTACCACATGTCTAGGTTTATCTATATCATGGGGTTTAGCAATTCTAGCAGTTTCATTACAAAAATAAGTAACATGCCCATCTATATTATCAGACAAGAGATCTTTAACAATAGCAATATTAGGTTCAACTTTAACTTGCTCAGGAGGTGTATATGTTTTAATATTTCTTTTACGAACCACAATTGAAGCTTTAGCATGATCCTTTATCCTAACAGGGAAATGCGGTTTCTCAACATAAGAAGTAGGAACAATAGGATCATTATAAGTAATAGTCTTTTCTTCAACTTTAATAGGTGCAGCTACTTTTACTTCTATGGGAGGATGATATTTAAACCACTTCTCCTTGGGGAGATCAACATAAGCAGCAAAAGATTCACAGAAAGAAGCTACTATCTCAGAGTCAAGTCCATATTTAGTGCTACATTTACAAAAAATATCGGTATCCATAAAAGATTTAACACAATCAAAACTAGGTGTCATACCTGACTCCTTACCATTGTCGAGGTCCCAATCTTCGGAGTTGCGTTTAATTCTTTCCAATAAATCCCATTTGAATTCAATAGTCTTCATCATAAAAGAGCCATCACAAGAAGTATCAAGCATGGTGCGATTGTTACCAGAAAGCCGAGCATAAATTTTTTGAATAATCATTTCTCTTGAGAGCTCATGATTGGGGCATGAATATAACATTGATTTAAGCCTCCCCCAAGATTGAGCAATGCTTTCTCCTTCGCGAGGCCAAAAATTATATATATAATTGCGATCACGATGAACAAGATGCATAGGATAAAACTTTTGATGAAATTCCAATTTCAATCGTTTGTAGTTCCAAGACTCCATATCATCACATAGCCTATACCATGTCGATGCATCTCCTCTCAAAGATAAAGGGAAGACCTTCTTCTTAACAACATCTCCGGGTACACCTGCAAGCTTAAATAATCCACAAACTTCATCCACATATATTAGATGCTCATCAGGATGTTTTGTTCCATCTCCTAAAAAAGGATTAGCTAGCAGTTTTTCTACCATACCCAAAGGAATTTCAAAGCAAGAATTTTCATTTTCAGTAGGTTCAGTAGGTTGAGGAGCAACTCTTTGCTCTACTGGTCGGGGTGAAGATACGCCGAACAAGCCCCTCAGAGGACTACTTTCCATAGTAATAAGTGACAGTAAATTTCAGCACACTATATAAAATTTTCCTTACCAAATTCCACCTACCAAAGGTGCTTCACTTCCTGGCAACGACGCCAGAAAAGAGTCTTGATGACCCACAAGTATAGGTGATCAATCGTAGTCCTTTTGATAAGTAAGACTGTCGAACCCAATGGGGAGAAGAAGGAAATGATAAGCGGTTTCCAGCAAGGTATTCTCTCCAAGTACTGAAATAAGTGGCAACAGATAGTTTTGTGATAAGATAATTTGTAACAAGCAACGAGTAACAAAGGTAAATAAAGTGCAGCAAGGTGGCCCAATCCTTTTGTAGCAAAGGACAAGCCTGGACAAACTCTTATATGATGTAAAGCGCTCCTGAGGACACATGGGAATATCGTCAAGCTAGTTGTCGGTGTCAAAACCGGCGGATCTCGGGTAGGGGGTCCCGAACTGTGCGTCTAGGCCGGATGGTAACAGGAGGCAAGGGACACGAAGTTTTACCCAGGTTCGGGCCCTCTCGATGGAGGTAAAACCCTATGTCCTGCTTGATTAATACTGATGATATGGGTAGTACAAGAGTAGATCTACCACGAGATCAGAGAGGCTAAACCCTAGAAGCTAGCCTATGGTATGATTGTTGATGTGTATGTTGTCCTATGGACTAAAACCCCCCGGTTTATATAGACACCGGAGAGGGTTAGGGTTACATAGAGTCGGTTACAGTGGTAGGAGATATGAACATCCGTATCGCCAAGATTGCCTTCCACACCAAGGAAAGTCCCTTCCGGACACGGGACGGAGTTTTCAATCTTGTATCTGTCGGATTTCGGGTTCCGGCAGACCCTTGAGGTTCGAACACTGGGGTGCGCTGTAGGATCGAAAGTATGTCTAGAGGGGGGGGGGTGATTAGACTACTTGACCAAATAAAAACTTAACCTTTTCCCAATTTTAGTTCTTGGCAGATTTTAGCTATTGTAGGACAAGTCAAGCAATCATCACACAATTCAAGCAAGCATGCAAAGAGTATATTGGCAGCGGAAAGTAAAGCATGCAACTTGCAAGAATGTAAAGGGAAGGGTTTGGAGAATTCAAACGCAATTGGAGACACGGATGTTTTTCCCGTGGTTCGGATAGGTGGTGCTATCCTACATCCACGTTGATGGAGACTTCAACCCACGAAGGGTAACGGTTGCGCGAGTCCACGGAGGGCTCCACCCACGAAGGGTAATGGTTGCGCGAGTCCACGGAGGGCTCCACCCACGAAGGGTCCACTAAAAAGCAACCACCCACGAAGGGCCCACGAAGAAGCAACCTTGTCTATCCCACCATGGCCATCGCCCACGAAGGACTTGCCTCACTAGCGGTAGATCTTCACGAAGTAGGCGATGTCCTTGCCCTTACAAACTCCTTGGTTCAACTCCACAATCTTGTCAGAGGCTCCCAAGTGACACCTAGCCAATCTAGGAGACACCACTCTCCAAGAAGTAACAAATGGTGTGTAGGTAATGAACTCCTTGCTCTTGTGCTTCAAATGATAGTCTCCCCAACACTCAACTCTCTCTCATAGGATTTGGATCTGGTGGAAAGAAGGTTTGAGTGGAAAGCAACTTGGGGAAGGCTAGAGATCAAGATTCATATGGTAGGAATGGAATATCTTCGTCTCAACACATGAGTAGGTGGTTCTCTCTCAGAACATATGAGTTGGAATTGTGTATGTGTTCTGATGGCTCTCCACAAATGAAGAGGAGGTGGAGGGGTATATATAGCCTCCACACAAAATCCAACCGTTACACACAGTTTTCCAATCTCGGTGGGACCGAATCAACAAACTCGGTCGGACTGAAAAGGTAAACCTAGTGACCGTTAGAGATTTTCGGTGGGACTGACATGCAACTCGGTAGGACCGATATGGTTAGGGTTTGGGCATAACATAATCTCGGTGAGACCGATTACACAAACTCGGTGAGACTGAGTTTGGTAATAAGCTAACCAGAGAGTTGGTCAGGTAAACTCGGTGGGACCGATTTGCTCTTTCGGTGAGACCGAAAAGTTACAAAAGGGAAACATAGAGTTTACATTGCAATCTCGGTGGGACCGATTCGCTCTTTCGGTGAGACCGAAAAGTTACGAAAGGGAAACAGAGAGTTTGCAATCCCATCTCGGTGAGACCGAGATCCCTATCGGTAGAACCGAATTGCTAGGGTTTGGCATTGGCTTATGACAAGTGAATCTCGGTGGCGCCGGATAGAAAGAATCGGTAGGACTGAGTTTGGCTTAGGGTTTAGGTCATATATGGATATGGGAAAGTAGTTGAGGGTTTTGGAGCATATCACTAAGCACATGAAGTAAGAGGCTCATTAAGCAACACCTCATCCCTCCTTGATAGTATTGGCTTTTCCTAAAGACTCAATGTGATCTTGGATCACTAAAATATAAAATGAAGAGTCTTGAGCTTTTGAGCTTGAGCCAATCCTTTGTCCTTAGCATTTTGAGGGTTCCACTTTCACATCCATGCCATGCCAATCATTGAGCTTTCCTGAAATAGTCATCTTGGAATAGCATTAGCTCAATGAGCTATATGTTGTTATGAATTACCAAAACCACCTAGGGATAGTTGCACTTTCAATCTCCCCCTTTTTGGTAATTGATGACAACATATAGATCAAAGCTTCGACAAATGATAATAAGCATGAAATATATCGTCGCTTTGAGAAGTATGTGACAAGTAAGAGCTCCCCCTAAATTTGTGCATATTTAAAATTTGCTTTGGACTGCAAATGCACAAAGAGTTAGAGTCATGGGTTACTCTTCCATGTCACATACATCTTGGTGGAGCGCTTAAAATGATAAGAATGAAATACATGCACTCATCACCAAGAATAGTGAATGATCACATAAGATAGATAAGATGATAATATTAAGCAAACATTAAGTGTAGCTTATGATCAAACACATGATCATCAATGTCTCACGAGCAATGACATAGTATCTCACACAAAAGTAAACAAAGAAAACCACCAAATAAAATAAGAGAGAATAAAAGCAACACTCTCTCTCGAAGCCTATGATCTATACATTTTCTCCCCCTTTGGCAACAAGTTACCAAAAAGTTCCTAGAAAATGCATAGTGCTAAGTCGACACTCAGGCTTGATCTTCAGGTGGTGGTGGAGTCCGGAGCACTCCAAGGACGAAGCCTTCTGTAGACGTGGTCGGAGTCGAGGCTGAAGTGGACGCTGGAGCTGGTGGAACTGAGGCTGTAGCTGGTGCAGACGTGGTGGCTCTGGGGTCAACAACTGGCACTGCAGACGACCTCGGACCTCGTGGCACTCTGGCAAAGGCATCAGTTGTAGTCTTGCCTCTCCTCTCCTGCATGTCATCTTGGAGCTGCTCCACTACAGTCTCAATCTCTGTCACTTTGACATCCAAGTCATAGAACTTTTGTTCCATGATCCTCTCTAAGCTTGCCTGGTTCTGAGTTAGGGTGGCTAGTCCTTGCTCAATCCGCAGGGTGGATGCAATCAAGTAACCAAGCTGCTCTTGTTTGGTTTTCAGGAAATATTCAGATGCCTCCTCTTAAGTAGTCATCTTGGCAGCTTTCTCCTTCCTCGCCTTCTCCTTCTTGGCTTGTGCTTGGGCAGATGATGGCTCATTCTCAGTCATGACCACTTGATTATCTTCAAAATCTGGACGGATGGGCAGGTGTTCCTTGTCCAATAAGTATATGCCCGTGCCCATCTTAGAGTTGATGAGCTCCTGAATCTGTGGGGCATATCCACAGCTCCTCTTTTGGTCTGCTGCTATCCTCTTGATTATTTCAATCATAAGGCTCATGACTTTGAATTTCTGTGGCACGTCAAAGATATGAAGCAAGTTGATCGCGTGGCCTCTGATCATCTTGTGATCTCCAGACTTGGGCAATAGGGTGTGCCTAAGAATCCAGTTGATGGTTGGCAGCCCTGACAGAAGATAGTGTACTGAGCCAAACTTGAACGTATCAAGTGCTTCATTTGGAATCTCCTTGTACATGTTTGACATTGAGTTGTGGTCCATCTTCTTCTTGGCATAAATGTCCAAGTCATTGTCATGCTCTTCTGGGGCATTAATCAGCTGAGCCCATTCAGCAACTGTAGACTGGTACCTCGTACCCTCTGTCATCCATACAATCCTACCATCTGGATAGAAATGGGCTGTGGAGTAGAACTGCATGATGAGTTCCTCGTTCCACTTTGTGAGCTTCTGCCCAACAAAGTCCTCTACTCCACATGCCTTGAAGCTGTCCTGCACTCCAGGGTAGTACTCTTCGTTGTCCTTGATGTATTGCCAATCAACCCATCTCATATCACAGACAATTGGCTTCTTGTCTAGCAGCACTGTCTCATAAAAGTCTTGCTGCTCCTTGGTGTGAAACCTGTAGTCAACTGCAGTCCTTCTCCTTGAAGCATATGGGTCTGCTTCTCTCCACTTCCGGAGCCCTGAATCTCTCCTGAGTTTCATATCCTCAGCCACAGGATGAGCATCGTTGTGGTCTGGGATCTTGGGCTTGAGCTTTCTAAGAACATTCTCTTCTTCTTCTTCTGCAGCTTCAGGCACTGGGGCCTTGTTCTTCTCAGTAGCTGGGATGCTTCTTGTGTTCCTCTTTGGCTTTGGCTTTGGAGCTGGCTTGGCCTTGGAAGCAGCTGCCCCTGTTCTTATGGCATCACCCATCAGCTTGGGTGCCTTAGGTGCTGGTGCAGCTACCTCTTCTTCTTCCTCCTCATCTTCCATGATGGAAGCCTTGCCAAGCACTCTGGCTACGGTTTTCTTCATCCTTTCCTTTCTTTTCTTGCCTTCAGCAGCAACTGGCTCTATGGGAGTGGGATTCTCAGTTGAAGCTCCGGCCTTTGACATAGGCTACCTGCCTGCTGGCCTTTTGATCTTCATCCCTGGTTTTATGCCCTGTGCTGGCTCAACTCTCTTGGAAGTTGCTTCCTCTTCTGCCACATAATCCTCATCTTCTGAGTCTGAGGTTCTCTTCTTTCTCTGTCTTGTGGTAGCTTTAGGCAGATTGCTAGGGGTGCTCCTGCTTCCATCATCTGAGGAACTTGAGGGACTAGTGCCCTCACTCATCTGCACTTGCTGCTCTGACAAGTTCTGGCTATCACTTTGGTCTGACATGATGCAAACTCTGACTGCTGACCCTGTGAATAGGTTAAAGATGAGATAGAGTGGATAAGCATCACAAAATGCAGAGATTTTTGCAAAATAATAATTCAAAAACTTAGTTTTAGTTTCCCACTGAAAGCATCTCAGATCTACCGATTTCTAAACTCGGTGATACCGAAGCAGTTTTTGGCACCTAAACTAGTGAACTCGGTCAGACCGAGTCACAGTTCGGTGGCACCGAGACTGCTAGGGTTTCATAGAGTTCCAAAATCGGTCACACCGATAAGTAATTCTCGGTCAGACCGAGTCTCACTTGTGCAATGGCATAAGCCAAATCGGTGGGACCGAGTTTTTCAACTCGGTGGGTCCGAGATGGTTTCGGCGGAAACCTAACCCTAAAATTTTCGAATTAAACCTAATCTACGAGTTCATTGACTGGATAGAAGTTTAACAAACATGGCAAGAGTCATGATGATCACAATGTGCTAAGAATCGGATTGGGGAATAGCACAAAGATCGAGTCCATACCCTAGTTCGGCGGAGACTCGCTACGGCGGCAACGGCGGGGTTGAATTTCCGTTGACGGTGACGGAGACCAGCGACTGGAGGCGGCTGGCGGCGAGGAGACGATCCGGAGACCAAGTTGGCAGAGCAGGCTATCGCGCGGGCGAAGGGGTTCGGAGAAATTTCCAAATTTTTGCCCGTGACTATATATAGCCCGACCCTGTCGGTGTGACCGAGTGGAACAACTCGGTGGCACCGAGATGCAAAACTGTATACAGTTGTTGCAACTCGGTGTGACCGAATGGTTCAAATCGGTTGCACCGAGATCGAAAACCTAGATCAACTTAATGATCTTGGTAGGACCGAAAGTAGGGTATCGGTCAGACCGAGAATCATAAAGAGGTTTTGGAAGTTTAAGTCTATGACGAATCGGGGACTCCGAGCGCTCCTCACATAGAGTGGTTCGAATCTGACTTGACAAATTTTGTGATGTAGCATGAATAGAGTTTGAGAAGAGAAAAGCATAGATAGCTAGAGGAGGTTCTTAGGCATTCTTGTCCATCCACTTGGCAAAAGGAAATAAAACCAAACAATCAAAACAACAAGTGGATGTCCTCGAATGAGTAGAATATGCAACCAGCATGCTCACACAATAAGATGGCAAATGAAATATGTGACAAGGCATGCACAACCAATTCTAGCATCTATAAAGCAATTTGCGATGACAAGGTCATCTATATATGAGTATATTGACTTAGGAGTCAAGTGAGAACACTTGATCATAGGTCATACTCATCGTTTAAGCTCAAGTGGGGTTACCACTTTTACATAAAGCATTGTTGTGTTCACATCTTTAGAGTTGCTTTAGCTCAAGTCTTAGAGTAAAGCTCCCCCTAGATGTGATATCCCCCCTTAGAGGGATGAACTAACCTCGGGTTTTGTCGATGATGACTTCATGTAGATGTTGAAGATGTGGATGCTCAATGTTGATGTAGATCACTTGGAGCTATCCATTTGAGTGAATTGCACTTTCAATACCTACATGGGTTAGTCCCACAAGGAACAAACAAGGATATCCATAGACATAGAGTGATGCACACACAAGATGATGTCCATGAAAACTTTTAGGTTACCTTGTCCCTTGTCTTACCAACAAGAGGGTTTGTGACTCCTTGAACTAGTGCAAGATGTGGAAGTTGATTGCACTTGTTCTTGCCAAAATGATAAGATGAAGTATGTTGGCGGAGTCACCCTCAAGAACTCTCTAGTTCTTCTTATTTTGGATCCACACCATCTTGATGGGAATCCTTGGAGTTGTAGTCGTACTTGATGAAGTGGAACTTGAAGTAGTCTTGGGAATCCACTTGACTAAGGTCTTAGGAGCTTCTTCAAATGCATCAATTTCCTCTTGAAGCTTGTCCTTGCCTTTTTGCTTGTAGTCTTGTGGTGGAAGATCATCTTGAGCTTGTGTCCCCTTGAAAGAAGTATCATACTTCTCTTGTTGAGGAACAA
This sequence comes from Triticum aestivum, assembly GCF_018294505.1. Classification (NCBI taxonomy): domain Eukaryota; kingdom Viridiplantae; phylum Streptophyta; class Magnoliopsida; order Poales; family Poaceae; genus Triticum; species Triticum aestivum. The sequence continues at coordinate 611,601,471 of NC_057800.1, forward strand.
ACTTTGTCTTGGGGTATTGATCTTCTTCCCACTCAACTCCATTGGCATTGAACTTTCGTTCAAAACCAACACCTTGATTCTTCCAGTGCATTCCTTGCTTGCGCACAATTTCCTCGAATTGCTTACTCCCGGCAAGGCTTTTGTACACTCCTTTCTCTATAATTCCCTTCAATAAGCTATTTTGTTGCTCAAGTGTAACTTGGCTAAGAGAATCATTAGTGGAATCAAGAGAACTACTAGAAGCAACAATATTGGATTTAGCATGATCATTGTTACTGCTAGAGGAAGAATCTTTCTTGTTCTTGTTACTAGACTTGACTTGAGGCATGTAAGTGGATAAGAGTAAACACTTGGCAATGTAAGAAGAACTTTTCTTGCGGAGATCATCATTGATTGCTTTTAATAACTCATGCTCTTGCTCAAGATTGAGCTTTTCAAAGCGTAATTTCTCATGAGCTCTTAAAAGTTCTTGATGATCTTCGAAGATAGTTTCATGAGCTAACTTAAGAGTGTTTAGTTCTTTAGTTAGAGCCTCAATCTTCTCCTTATCATTGTCATTCGTTTTATCTTGATTAGCATGGTTAATTGATGTTTCATCATAGTATTCATCACTAGAGTTGTCAACAAGCAAATCATCACCTAACAAGTCATCTTCATCACTATTGAAATCAACATACTCGGGGTGTGTTACCTTAGGACCTTTGGCCATGAAGCATCTTCCAATTCCTTCATTTGGTGAGTCAAATATGTCGTAGGAGTTGGTTGACACAAGTGCTAGACCGGCAACACCTTCATCTTGAGTATCTTCGGAGTCGGAGTGATAACTTCTCTCGGAGTGGCTGTCGGAGTCGGAGCCGGATACCCATTCACCAACATGAGCTTGATGTCTTCGTTTTGTGTAGCTCCTTGATGATTTTTCTTTCCTTTTTGAATCCTTGCTTCTCCATGAGTATCTTCGTTCATAACGGTCATCTCTACTCCTTCTCTCTCTTGGTGGTGATTCTTTGCTTCTTCTTTTTGGAGAATCTTCTCTTCTCTTGTAGGGAGCCGTACACTCATTGGAATAGTGTCCGAGTCTTCCACAACTGTAGCAGTTTCGCTCTCGACTAGAAGATCTTTTGTCATTGTAGGACCTTGACTTGAAGCTTCTATATTTGCTTCTACTCTTGTAGAACTTGTTGAAGTTCTTCACCATTAAGCTCAATTCTTCATTGAAGTTTTGTTTCTCACTTGATGATCTAGGGGCTTCACATGAGGCTTTGTAGGCACCACTTGATTTGTTGTGAAGTTCCTCTTTATCCTTAAGTGACATCTCATGAGCAACAATTCTTCCAATCACCTCCGTTGGCTTGAGATCTTTGTAATTGGGCATCATTTGGATCAATGTGCACACGGTATCATATTTTCCATCCAAGGCTCTTAGAATCTTGTTGATGATGAATCTATCGGTCATCTCTTCACTTCCTAAGCCGGCAATCTCATTTGTGATGAGAGCAAGCCTAGAGTACATTTCAGCGACACCTTCACCATCCTTCATTTTGAACTTGTCAAGTTGACTTTGAAGCACATCCAACTTGGATTCCTTTACGGAGTCGGTACCTTCGTGCATATCAATCAAAGTGTCCCAAATTTCCTTTGCATTCTCAAGACGGCTGATTTTGTTGAATTCTTCAGGGCACAACCCGTTGAAGAGAATATCACAAGCTTGAGCATTGTATTGCAACATCTTCAACTCATCCGCGGTAGCTTCACGGTTTGGTTCTTTCCCATCAAAGAAGTCTCCTTGCAAACCAACACACATAGTAGCCCAAACGGCGGGGTTATGTCCAAGAATATGCATTTTCATTTTATGCTTCCAACTAGCAAAATTAGTACCATCAAAGTAAGGACCTCTATGGTGATAATTTCCCTCGCTAGATGCCATACTCTCCTAGGTTGTGAAACCAAGGCTATGACCACCAAAAGCTATGGAGATCAAAGCAAATGGAGACCAAAGCTCTGATACCACTTGTAGGATCGAAAGTATGTCTAGAGGGTGGGGGGGGGGTGATTAGACTACTTGACCAAATAAAAACTTAACCTTTTCCCAATTTTAGTTCTTGGCAGATTTTAGCTATTGTAGGACAACTCAAGCAATCATCACACAATTCAAGCAAGCATGCAAAGAGTATATTGGCAGCGGAAAGTAAACCATGCAACTTGCAAGAATGTAAAGGGAAGGGTTTGGAGAATTCAAACGCAATTGGAGACACGGATGTTTTTCCCGTGGTTCGGATAGGTGGTGCTATCCTACATCCACGTTGATGGAGACTTCAACCCACGAAGGGTAACAGTTGCGCGAGTCCACGGAGGGCTCCACCCATGAAGGGTAATGGTTGCGTGAGTCCACGGAGGGCTCCACCCACGAAGGGTCCACGAAGAAGCAACCACCCACGAAGGGTCCACGAAGAAGCAACCTTGTCTATCCCACCATGGCCATCGCCCACGAAGGACTTGCCTCACTAGCGGTAGATCTTCACGAAGTAGGCGATGTCCTTGCCCTTACAAACTCCTTGGTTCAACTCCACAATCTTGTCGGAGGCTCCCAAGTGACACCTAGCCAATCTAGGAGACACCACTCTCCAAGAAGTAACAAATGGTGTGTAGGTAATGAACTCCTTGCTCTTGTGCTTCAAATGATAGTCTCCCCAACACTCAACTCTCTCTCATAGGATTTGGATCTGGTGGAAAGAAGGTTTGAGTGGAAAGCAACTTGGGGAAGGCTAGAGATCAAGATTCATATGGTAGGAATGGAATATCTTCGTCTCAACACATGAGTAGGTGGTTCTCTCTCAGAACATATGAGTTGGAATTGTGTATGTGTTCTGATGGCTCTCTCCACAAATGACGAGGAGGTGGAGGGGTATATATAGCCTCCACACAAAATCCAACCGTTACACACAGTTTTCCAATCTCGGTGGGACCGAATCAACAAACTCGGTCGGACCGAAAAGGTAAACCTAGTGACCGTTAGAGATTTTCGGTGGGACTGACATGCAACTCGGTAGGACCGATATGGTTAGGGTTTGGGCATAACGTAATCTCGGTGAGACCGATTACACAAACTCGGTGAGACCGAGTTTGGTAATAAGCTAACCAGAGAGTTGGTCAGGTAAACTCGGTGGGGCCGATTTGCTCTTTCGGTGAGACCGAAAAGTTACAAAAGGGAAACATAGAGTTTACATTGCAATCTTGGTGGGACCGTTTCGCTCTTTCGGTGAGACCGAAAAGTTACGAAAGGGAAACAGAGAGTTTGCAATCCCATCTCGGTGAGACCGAGATCCCTATCGGTAGAACCGAATTGCTAGGGTTTGGCAGTGGCTTATGACAAGTGAATCTCGGTGGCGTCGGATAGAAAGAATCAGTAGGACTGAGTTTGGCTTAGGGTTTAGGTCATATGTGGATATGGGAAAGTAGTTGAGGGTTTTGGAGCATATCACTAAGCACATGAAGCAAGAGGCTCATTAAGCAACACCTCATCCCTCCTTGATAGTATTGGCTTTTCCTAAAGACTCAATGTGATCTTGGATCACTAAAATATAAAATGAAGAGTCTTGAGCTTTTGAGCTTGAGCCAATCCTTTGTCCTTAGCATTTTGAGGGTTCCACTTTCACATCCATGCCATCCAATCATTGAGCTTTCCTGAAATAGTCATCTTGGAATAGCATTAGCTCAATGAGCTATATGTTGTTATGAATTACCAAAACCACCTAGGGATAGTTGCACTTTCATGCGCGCGGAGATTTCGCCTCCTACCTTCCTGCACCCCTCCGCCACGCTAGGATCAAAGCTATGAAAAGAACAACACAAGGGACACAGGGTTTATACTGGTTTGGGCCACCGTTGTGGTGTAATACCCTACTCCAGTGTGTGGTGTGGTGGATTGCCTCTTGGGCTGATGGTGATGAATAGTACAAGGAAGAACAGCCTCGCGAGGGTCTGTTCTTGGCTGGGGCGATGAACTGCTGGGAGGAGTTCAGCCACCTTTCTCTATCTCACTCTCTCTCTGCTTGCCACCTCTCTACTTGTCGAGCCCTTGGAGGAGATTGAGCCGAACCCCTTGGAGGAGACTGAGCCGAACCCCTTGGAGGAGACTGAGCCGAACCCCTTGCTACGTGGGTGGCCGGTCCTATTTATAGTGGCCCTGGTCCTCTCCCCAAATATTGAGCGGGAAGGGAGCCAACAATGGCGGGCTAATTTGAAGGGGGACAGCAAGTATCAACTATCCTGACAAAAGTAGTCTTTGCCTGTGCAAAGCTCTGGTGATGACGCCGTCTTGGGCTCCACGGTGACCTCCGTCTCGTAGTCCTCCTGGTCTTGGTCTTGTTGCACCAAAATGGCAACCTTTGCCTGAGGCCTCGGTACTCCGCGGCTGCGCTTGCCCCCTTTGCACCAAAGAGGAAAGGAGGACGCTGCGCGGGCTGTCACCCGCCTGGCACCCTGAGTCGTCATGGCTTGCGTCACGGGCACCTCGCGAGGTACCCCGCCTTGATCTCTCTGCCTCCTCGTGAGCCAGCCTGACGAGGCCATGCCTGAGGAAGCTCCGTGTCGTCCGCCCCGCGAGGCTTGGCCCCTCGTGAGGGTCTTGAGTTTGTGTTGGTGAAGATGGGCCATGCTGGGCCCCCCTTTGAGCCATGCCGCAGGCCGCAGGCAGGCAAGTCTGGGGACCCCCGTTCCCAGAACGCCGACAGTAGCCCACGGGCCCAAGGCGCGCCCAGACTTGGCCGTGCAGGGAGGCGGAAGGGCAAGAGCGAAGCGCCGCGGGCCCTAACAGCCCGCGGCCTTGGGCGCCGCATGGCGGTTGATTGGACGTGGGCGGCACTGTTCCCCCATGCCCCCTTATCTTGTGCCTTGCTAGGCGGACCCGTAGTCGTACACAGCCATTCCCCTTTTATCGCCCGAGCGCTTCCTGTCCTTCCTCCGCTCGAACCCTAGTTTCTGTTTTCAATTCAATCTCGAATCCTCCCCCCCTTTCCTATCACCATGGCCCCGACGAAGAAGGGAAGAGGGAAGAATCCCGCCAAGGGTTTGGGTAAGGTCAGCTTGGCTCTGGCCACCATCTTCAATGAATGCGGGAGAATGATGGCCTGGCCCGCGTCCCACTTCTCCATCGGCAGGATAGTAACCGAGATCCCATATTTCGCCGACGCCCTGTGGGCAGGTCTGGTTCCCCCCTTTTCTGATTTCTTCAATGCCGTGCTCTCCCACTATCAGATCCACATGCTGCATCTGAGTCCTGAATCCATCACCCTCCTTTCGGTCTTCGCCTTTGTCTGCGCCATGGTGGGCATCCCACCTTCGGTTGCCTTGCTGCGCCACTTCTTCTCGCTGCATATTGTCGACCCTACCCAATGCTGGGCGTGTGTAAGCTTCGTTGCCGCGCCAGAGACTGCCGCCTCTGGGATTGACTTCAAGCTCCCCCTGCCCGCGGTTGGGTTCCACGAGCGGTGGCTGTATGTGGACGCAGGGGTGCCCAGCCCCCTGCTAACGGAGTCGACCTCGCCTGCTGTCCCCAATTCGGGCTGGGGCCAGGTGGCGCTTGAGAGCCCCCAGCTCGTCTTCGTCTGGCGCCACTTTGCGCACTTAAGGTCGCTTGGCGTGACAGCGCCCAAGGTGGTGAAGGAGTTCCTGCTATGCCGCGTTGCTCCTCTTCAACGCCACTCTCACCGGATGTGGGCCTTCCATGGGTGCGAGGATAGTATGAGGCTCCAGGAAGAGGACCTGGCTCCTGAGGTGCTGAAGACGGCGCTCTTGACCCTAGCTGGGGACCCCAACCCCGGTAGCGTCCGGCAGGGAGGGGCCTTGCTGTACCTCTGCCAGAGCAGGGTCGACTTTGTGAAGCAGATGCCTGCCTTTGATGAGTGGGGGCTGCGCCCCGCCGGCCTTCAGGGGTCTCGCGAGAATCCGGTGGTGGTGACTGCCCTTCCAGTCGGCCAAGGTGACTCGTCCTCGAGTGGCGGAGCAGGGAGGTACGAGGCGCCAGAGGTCGAGGGGGCTCCTGGTGTGGTGATGGCATCGGGCGAGGCTCATGAGGAAGCAGTTATCGGGGCCCGTACCGCTGAGGCTGAGGGTGACAAACAACTGCCTCTGCGCCTGCGACTGGGGCCCCTGAGGCTCCAGCTGCTTCTCTTGGGGAGGCGATTGGCGGCACACATCAGGCAGGCGCCCCTGACGCTGATCGTCTTGACGCTCCATCTTTGTCACAGGTCGATCCTTGCGCCCGACTCTTAGGCCGCTTCCGCGTGGACTTTGGGGCTCTTCGGAAGAGAAGGGAGGCCCTGGGTGACGGTTACCCTTGTCGCTTGCTGAAGCGTAGAAAGTACTTCGCCACTAATGAGTAAGCCTTCTCCTTTCCTTGCTCCTGATCCTTCCATTGCTCTTACTGACCCTTGCTCTGCAGGCCCCTTCCAGCCGAGCTTGCTGAGACGGCTGAGGAGCTGTCCCCTTTGGCTTTGCCCCCTCCACCGTCCTCGAGCGCCCCAAGCAGTGGAGCCCTTGTGGCGAGGGCGATCGAAGAGGCGAACCATCCCGAGGCGTATCGTGGCCCCGCTCACCTCACGATCCTCCTTCGCGAGCCTTCTCGTGGCATGGCCGACCTGCCATGGGCTTCTCGCCTGGTCGCGGACTGCGATTGGCTGAGGCGCTTCCTGCGCTCTTCTCCTGAGGTCGGGCTGGCCCCAGGCCGGGCTTCTGACGCGGCGTGCCCGGCCATCGCGAGGGTGCCAGCCCCCAGCCCCCAGCCTGGAGGGGGAGCACTGACCTGCAGCCCCCGGCGCTTGCTCGGGGCAGATGATGGTGTGGACGACGTGCTTGAGCGCGCTCGGGAGCGTCGCGCTCTCCGCCAAGGATTCCTTCGAAGGGCGACTGACATAGTGAGCCTGCTTGGTGAGGAGCTTGCTGATGAAGACGCGCGCCTTGAGGCCGAGGGCCTGCGCCTGGCTGCAGAGAGGCGCGAGCTGGAGGGCGCCATCACCCTTGCGCGCCGTCAGCGCGACCTTGATGAAGCAGAGGCCAAGGTGTCGTTGGTGGCCTCTCAGGAGGCCTAGTCTCGGGCTGATGAGGAAGCTCGGGAGGCTGACTGGCGGCGAACGGCTGTAGAGGAGCGGGCTCGGGAGCTCTTGGCCTGGTGCCACTCGCTGGAGGAGCAGGTGGAGCTACGCGAGGCAGCCCTCGCGTTGATGAGGGTGGCCTCCGGCGACTCGGCGGAGCTCCAGAAGCGTGAGGAGGCGCTGACGCTGGAAGCCGCCGAACGTACCCGCGAGTACGAGCGTTTGGAGACAAGGGAGCGCTTGGTGACGCAGGCGGAGGACGATGTCGCTGCACAGGAAGCCCGTGTCCTGGAGGAGGTCGGACGTCGGGTGGCGATGGCGCATTTGAACCTCGAGCACGAGTTCGAGGAGAAGCTGGGGTTGATCCGGGCCAAAGCCGAAGGCAGGACTGCTGCCCTGAGGGCCAAGCTGGAGGAGGTGACGCGGCGGGCCGATGCTTCCCGGGCCGCCCTTGAGGTGGCGCAAGGTGGGCTAACCACCTCCCAGGCTGAGGTGCTCCTTCTTCGCCAGCGGGTGGAGGAGGCTGAGGCTGTCGCGCGCCAGAACGCGGACAAGATACGTCAGCGGCGGCTGCTGGAGCATGAGCATGGCCCCATGCTGACCACGCTCTGGGAGAGGGCCAACGCGGCCTTGGGCAACATCTGCGAGGAGACCATCGGCGAGCCGCACGCGGTTAACTATGCGGGCAATCTTCAATTCTTTACTGACGTGGTGATGCAGCTGGAGGCGCGGTCGATCAGGGCTGACAGGTTGGTGGAGGAGAGGAGCCGCGCCCTGCTCAGACGTGCCTTTTCTCGTGTCTTCAGCCATCTCCGAAGCATGGATCCCCACTTCGATTTCGACGCCGCCATCGCCCCAGTCCCCCAGGCCGTCCGAGGTGAGCTGGCACACTGGGTGGAAGACCATGTGGAGGCTCTTATCAGGGCCTTCGCCTCGGACAATGACGACGCGATCGTGGCGGCCGACGAGGGCGGCGTGACGGGCGGCCTTGACGCCGCTGGTGGCAACGCGGGCAGCGGTGGCGAGTTCAGCGATGCCAGCGACGGCCCCGATGGCGCTCCTGAGGACGCATTGGGAGATTCATCCGACTGATTGTGCATCGTTCCTGCTTACCCTGTATGAATAGAACTTAGGTTTTGGCCTGATAGCTGTGAGAGCATTTTGGAGGGGGAGCCCCTCATGTAAAACTTGTGTTTATCGTATCAGTAGGAACTACATTGCCCATGCGCCCGCACCAAGTGGTTGGCTTAAGCGACGCGCTGGTCGGCTAATTTACCTTTGTCCCGTGCTGGCCCTGGGGCAGCCCGCAGGAGGCTGTGGAGCCCGGAGTGTTTCCTGATTGAATCCGTCGGACCTGCAGTAAGACGCCCTCCTGAGAGGACGCAACGGCGGCAGTCTGGGCTGCGCGCAAGCTAGGCCTGACCCGGCTCGCGAGGGGCCCATGAGGGGAGGCAACTGAGGCGAAGCGGTAACCGAAACGTGAGAAATTGCTCGAACAAGACTAAGCACCCCTTCCCCGAACACACGCAAATCTCAAATTCGAATCCAACTTGAATCCAGCGGGGGAAAGCGGCAACCAAAGGGAAGAGCAACAAAAGCAAACAAAAGGCCGCGTCCGGCACCTAGTCTAGTCTTGGACGTCTTCTCACAAGCGTGGAGCTAAGTGCTGCCACTGGGCGTGGGAGGGAGCCCCAGGGCCTGAGGCCGGCACCCCTGAGACTCCGGGGCGTGTACAGCCCCACTCATTATTACGTGAGAGTGTCACGGGGCGGCGAGCTTCATAGGCACTGGGCCTTCTTCACAGGTACTAGCCTTGCTTCATATCGCTAGATGAGGGCCCCGCCTTACGCCACACTCTAGTGCCATCAGCAACGACCGGAAACCAGGACGCCACCCGATGGGGTAGAGCGGTCGCCAGCGGTTCCCCCGACGACCACGGGTCCTCCATCGGGGGCAGGCCCTGGGGCACCTCCCCAGCGGAGGTCCTACCTCCTGAGAACGCCTTGCTCCGAACGCCATGGTGGCGATGTTGGATCCCTGCCTCTCTCCTGCAGCCCCTGCGCCCTCCTCCCGAGGGGTAGGAGACTATGGGAGCGGGGCAGCTGCTCGCTGCGGCGACATGCACCTCCTGCGATCCATGGTTAGCGTATACCTGCTCCTGAAGAATTAGCGGTACCCGATAATCGTTGCCTCCAGCGTGGCCAGTGGGACCGTCCCGGGGCTCCTGGAAAGGCTCAGCTTCTAGTGCCTCGTCCCCCCAGCTTGGGCTGAGCAGCGAGCCTTGTCCGTTCTCGTGAGGGTGTCCTTGGTCCATCATGAGGGGCACGTATTCCTCCGGCGCCGTCATCCCGAATGCCACGCCGTAATGCCCCGCGTGCCACGCGGTCCTGCCTGACGCGCCCACCATGGGGTGGCAGCACGGCCGCCCACTGGGGCCACGGGTCGCGTTGAGTCCTTCTTCTTCACGGACCGGGGGCGGGGCAGCGCCGCCGCCGGTCCGGCGCTGACAGCTTCGCTGGCGTCGGAGTAGCCCTGGAGCCCGCGGGCGCGCGCGGGGCCCCCACGTGGGTCACCCTGGGCTTGAGATGGGAGCTGGGTGGAGAAGGGGTGTGCCCCCGAGGCGGCGAAGCCCAGGAGCTCTGGCACTCGCTCCAGCAGCACGTCGTGGCCGCCCTCCAGCAGTCTGCACTACAGCAGCTCTTGGGCCACCGTGAGTGCGGCTCTCGAGTTCGCCTGCTCCCGGCGGGTGTACGGTGTCGTGGTCGTGGCATGATTGGAGGCCCTTGCTGCCGATCGCGCCTGCCGCGGTGTAAGAGTTGTCGAAGCTTGTCCGCGTCACCCGTGGCCCGCAGCGCCCTGTGGACCACAAGCTGCCTGGGGCACGGGGTCGCCCGAGGCGAGCGGTTCTGCGCGGGCGGGCCATGCAGCCCATGGGTCTGGGTTGCCCTCCTGGTCGCTCGGCATGGTGATGATGACGCGACGGGGCACGGAGCGGTGGAAGACGAATTCCGGCGCACCCCTACCTAGCGCGCCAAATGTCGGATTTCGGGTTCCGGCAGACCCTTGAGGTTCGAACACTGGGGTGCGCGTGGAGATTTCGCCTCCTACCTTCCTGCACCCCTCCGCCACGCTAGGATCAAAGCTATGAAAAGAACAACACAAGGGACATAGGGTTTATACTGGTTCGGGCCACCGTTGTGGTGTAATACCCTACTCCAGTGTGTGGTGTGGTGGATTGCCTCTTGGGCTGATGGTGATGAACAGTACGAGGAAGAACAGCCTCGCGAGGGTCTGTTCTTGGCTGGGGCGATGAACTGCTGGGAGGAGTTCAGCCACCTTTCTCTATCTCACTCTCTCTTTCTGCTTGCCACCTCTCTACTGGTCGAGCCCTTTGAGGAGACTGAGCCGAACCCCTTGGAGGAGACTGAGCCGAACCCCTTGGAGGAGACTGAGCCGAACCCCTTGCTACGTGGGTGGCCGGTCCTATTTATAGTGGCCCTGGTCCTCTCCCCAAATATTGAGCGGGAGGGGAGCCAACAATGGTGGGCTAATTTGAAGGGGGACAACAAGTATCAACTATCCTGACAAAAGTAGTCTTCGCCTGCGCAAAGCTCTGGTGATGACGCCGTCTTGGGATCCACGGTGACCTCCATCTCATAGTCCTCCTGGTCTTGGTCTTGTTGCACCGAAATGGCAACCTTTGCCTGAGGCCTCGGTACTCCGCGGCTGCGCTTGCCCCCTTTGCACCAAAGAGGAAAGGAGGACGCTGCGCGGGCTGGCACCCGCCTAGCGCCCTGAGTCGTCATGGCTTGCGTCATGGGCACCTCGCGAGGTACCCCGCCTTGATCTCTCCGCCTCCTCATGAGCCAGCCTGATGAGGCCGTGTCCGAGGAAGCTCCGTGTCGTCCGCCCCGCGAGGCTTGGCCCCTCGCGAGGGTCTTGAGTTTGTGTTGGTGAAGATGGGCCGTGCTGGGGCCCCCCCTTTGAGCCACGCCGCAGGCCGCAGGCAGGCAAGTCTGGGGACCCCTGTTCCCAGAATGCCGACAGTATCTTCATAGTCCAGGAGTCCGACTGAAGGTATAATCTGGCCATCCGGACACCCCCTAATCTAGGACTCCCCCAGTAGCCCCTGAACCAGGCTTCAATGACGACGAGTCCGGCACGCAGATTGTCTTCGGCATTGCAAGGTGGGTTCCTCCTCCAAGTACTTCATAGAAGATTTTGAACACAAAGATAGTGTCCGGCTCTGCAAAATTAGTTTTCACATATTGCCATAGAGAGAATAATATTTACACAAATCTAATCTGCTGACGTATTCCGTAGCGTGACATACCACAGCCAAGCCTTTATCCGAGTCGTTTTAGTATCCCACCTCAGCGCGTTATGTGAGGCGGTTTCCTTGGCACGTCATGTCAAAGCAGAGATCGTGTCCCCTTATTCCGGGATTCTCATCAATACGGGCGTGGGTAATCCAACCGCTTCTAGTACTCCTAGATCATAGGCAAGTCCAAACGGACACGGAGAGGACGCTCGATATCCACCCTCTTTATAAAGGGACGAGGCCTTTTATTTTTCCCTCCCATGCTCAATCGAATCCTTCCCCCACCTCAATCTCAAACGCCCAAAGTTCAGGTCAGGTGCTCCGAACCTTCAGTCATGTCCGGATCTAGCCTTCAAGGCTGATGGGTGCCTTCTTCCGTCACGGAAGAAGACGTCAAAAAGTTGAGGGAGGCCAGATATCTGACCGCCGAGATTCTGCATCGGCTGCCTCCCTGGGGGCTGGGAAAATCCGATATTGGAAAAGATGCTCCAGACCGCACCCTGCTCGGAGCCCTTGAAGGAAAATGCGGGCGGTCGCAGGCCCCCAACGCTAGCCGCTCTAGCCGAGGGAGCGAGCGTCTCCATGAAGGAAGATGATCAGAAGAGGAAAATGATTGCGTCTGGGGATTCCGAAGCCGAAGCTTCCAAATGGGAGAAGAAGTCTCCCACAGAGGGTCCTACCTCGGGGGGTGCAGTTGCTGCACAAAGTCTGGGGAGGGGATCAATTCTCCCTCGAGTCGTAAGTGACCCAAAGTACTTTAATAGTACAGATATGCCGTCTTTTCTTCTGAGAAAATAACCACTGCATATATCTTTGTAGTTCGGGCCTTAGCCCCTCTCAGATGAGCTCGTCTTCGGGGGATCTTCTTCCGGAGATGATGGAGAGCGAAACGCCTCCTCCGGACTCCTCCGCTCCGGAAGCGGGCAATCCTGAAGTGTCGTCGCGGAGGGCCTCTTCGGGTCCAGCGAGGCCAGAAGATAATTCCGTCGACCCCCGAAGCTTCCCGTGGCCGGCTCCCGAAGAGAGCAGGCAAACGAGTCCGGCACCGTCTAGTGTACGGTCGGATGTTCTGTGGTGGGGTGAGCGGCCATCTCAGATGAACACCGTGTGCTGATGAATACGGTGATGGAGAGAATCTCGTCCGCCGAAAGCGGATTGCATAAAGCTTTTATGAGTCTACTAGCAGGTTTTGAGGTACGTAAAATAATGTATGATAGTCCTGCACATGCTAAGTGTGCCCTGTGTAGATAGTAGCCCCTGAGACTCTGGTTGTCGTTGGGAACGACGACGATCAGAGGATGATAATCCCAGGTAGTAACCATACTGCTTTTATGAGCAGGTGATGGAAGCTCCGGTGGCTAGCCGGACTAGCGAGTTTGCCCATTTAAAATGGCAGTTGGATGCGGCAGACGCCAACATCGAGCTTGTTAACAAAAGGCTTGACAAGGCGCAGGGTAGGTGTTATTATCTGGTAAACACCGCATAGTAAGAGAAGCATGAAGCCAGTATATTTAACATGTTATTACTGCAGATGGAGCTGCCACTGTTGAAGCCTTGCGGGTGGAACTTGCCCGAGCCAAGGAACAAGCGAGATTGGGTAATGCGGCTGCTTTGAAGGCGGCCGAAGAGTTGCGAGCCGAGAAGGCCGCACATGGCGAGAGCCGGGATAAGATGGCAAATATGGCCGTAGAATTAAAAGTCGCCGTCGACCGTTGCCGGGCTCTTGAAAAGGAAAACTAGGCGAAGGCATCAGACCTTGAGAAGGCTGCTGCAACGGGAAAAGACCTCCGCTCTGCTATGAGGGCAAAGAAGGAGGAGCTGCGGGAAGCCGGGGATATTGTAGCCGGGAAATCCTTTATGCTGCAGAGGAAGTTCGGAGATCCACGGTATGCCCCTCTGGATCGGCTGTGGAGTTCAGAGGATGTGTATATGGATTTGGCGGCGAGCGCTGCCGATGCGGCCAAATACTTCCAGAGTCAGACGGACCGTGAAGTAGACCAACTATTTTGGAAACAATTCCTTTCTCCCGAGCGTCCACTTTCATTGACGGACCAATTAGCCGAATGGGCCGAACTAAATAGGTTGTCCGGACTCTCCATGAGGTCTGTTGTGGATCAGCTATGGCCGGGAAGGTCGAAACCGAGCAGCTATTTCAGCTTGGTGCAGCAGTTCCTTGATGTGGTGCCGCGCATAAATGCGATGAAGAGGTCGGCATGCATAGAAGGCGCACGAATGGCCTTTGCCCATGCTAAAGCATACTGGACAGAGATGGATGTTACCACTGTTGCAGCGCAGGATTCGGCCATAGGTCGAAGGGCTGCTGAGCACTAGTTTGAGGAAGTTCTTGAGGGTGCTCGTTTGATAGAGACCCAGTGCTCAAAAAATATTATGTTGAGTGACATGTAATCTCATTGTAAGCGAAATGCTTTTATAAATTTTCATAAGGCTACTTTTATATTTTTGCCTGAAAGTAATGTGATGCCTCCTGGGCGGCCGTTTATGTATACATGTGTATAACCTGAAAGATTGCAGTCGTCGGCTTCAACCCCCATGCATATAATGCGGAGGTATTTGCAGAAACACGCGTTCACACTTAACCCAACGTCTTGGTCGTATTAAGGAGGTGATAGCGGAGCGAGCGAGGCAACCGGACTATAATGCTTTAACACTTTCACTTAGCCATATGAGTTTGACAGTGGGGCTACTAGATAGCCCCTGGTGGCTCCACACTCTCCCAATCCCGGGGTGCCTATATGCCTGGCCAAAAAGCGGCCCTTCGTTAAGGCGGAGGAATTCTAACATTCCCATGGGTCATCGAGTGGTTGACCAGTCTCGCGCTAGATCATGACAGTCAGTTTTTGGCTTTCTCTACTGAGGTGCTCGCCTGGATGAACCAGGGCACAATCGCAGTAGTTCTCCTGGTGCTACCTTAGCCGGTAAAGCAGAACATAAGGCACCAAAACACAGGAGCCGGGAAAACCCAACATTTGACCAAAGACAATGATTCGGAGCTGATGCATATAGGGCCAAACTCGCGACGCCGAACACTCCCTAAGGTATTCGGTCTTTGTGGTATAAACTGGGCCTAGATAATGGCCTTCGTAAGAAGCCCCTTATGTCTAGGTACGTGCATTGGTCTGGCGTGGCCACATGCCAAGACGTCAGCATCCTTCTCAACGGTGGATATGTATCAACAAGAGACAGTAAAAAAGGTTTACACAGGGTCTTAATCTAAAAAGAATCCTTGGAGCGGGTCCCTGCTGCATGTCTGCGCCTGTGTCTCCATTGTGCCGTATCCTGGATGGGTGTGGCACGATGATCGTCTGTAAAAGAGAGGAATTTAGGTGAAAAAGGTTGTCATGCAAAAAGATAATTAAAGAAACTATGCATAATTCAAGATGAGGAGGAATGGCCACATGTCTGCGCGCGTTGAGCCCCTTGTAAATAGGGGTGTGACCATTTATTCGGTATAAGTAGCGGCGACGGACTCGATTAGTTGTGTCTGAGGTCTTGACGACCTATGGGGCACTTTGGCTAGTCCCGGCGCCTTTAGTGTGTGGCTGCCAAGGCAGCCTCACTCTCTTCGGCGCGCAGAGATCGCTTGATATTTCCGTGCACTGAAATGATGCCGCGTGGACCGGGCATCTTGAGTGTGAGGGAGGCGTAGTGTGGTATTGCATTAAAGCGAGCGAAGGCTTCGCGCCCGAGCAGTGCTTGATAGCCACTTTGAAACGGAGCGACGTGGAAGGTTAAATGCTCGCTACGGAAGTCATCGGGGGAGCCGAATATGACTTGTAGTAGGAGGGAGCCCGTACAACGAGCCCCTGGGCCTGGCGTTACTCCTTTAAAGGTAGTATTGCTATGGCGAATTTGTGTTGGGTCTAACCCCATCCCGCGGATTGTATCCTGGTATATTAGGTTTAGGCTGCTGCCGCCGTCCATCAAGACTCGTGTGAAGTGATATCCGCCAATTACTGGGTCTAATACCAAGGCAGTCCATCCTGCGTGTCGGATACTTGCTGAGTAATCGCGATGGTCGAAAATGATCGGTTGAGACGACCATTGGCAGGACTTCGCGGTGGCAGGCACTTGGGTATATTTTCCTAGGGGTGCCGCATTGTTTTTTTCCCTTGATCGTGTGTAGTACGTTTACTATTTTGACTTCTGGTAGGAATTTCTTTTGTTCCCCAGTGTCTTGCTTGGGAGGCTCGTCCTCATCTTCACTTGGTGTATCCTCCCCCTTGTGTACGACGTTGAGCTTGCCGGACTGCTTGAAGACCCAACATTCTCTGTGGGTGTGATTAGCGGGCTTGCTAGGGGTACTATGTATCTGACATACCTGGTCCAGAATTTTGTTGAGGATGGACGGTTCATCCCTGGTGCCTTTAGTGGGCGGCTTTTGACCTGGCTGGGAGCTTTTGAATTTGGCATTTACTGCCGTGCCCTTCGTGATGTCTTCTTTATTCCGGCGTTTGCTATTGCTGTTGCGCCGTGATTTCCCGTTTTCATCTCTAACTTCAGATGTACTGGGGTCGCTGGTGCTGCATCTGGCTAGCCAGCTGTCCTCACCCGCGCAAAAGCGGGTCATGAGGTTTGTTAATGCGGCCATCGTTCTCGGCTTATTTTGGCCGAGGTGTCTAGCGAGCCATTCGTCACGGACGCTATGCTTGAAAGCTGCCAAGGCTTCAGCGTCCGGACAGTCGACAATCTGGTTCTTTTTAGTGAGAAACCTGTTCCAAAGCTTTCGGGCTGACTCTCCGGGATGTTGAGTTATATGACTCAAATCGTCCGCATCCGGAGGTCGGACATAAGTTCCTTGAAAATTTGCCCGAAAGGCGTCTTCGAGCTCTTCCCAACTTCCAATGGAGCTTTCGGGGAGGCCTTTGAGCCAGTGATGAGCTGGCCCTTTGAGCTTGAGGGGTAAGTATTTGATGGCATGGAGATCATCTCCTCGAGCCATATGGATATGAAGGATATAGTCCTCAATCCAAACCCCCAGGGTCTGTTGTTCCATCGTATGCCTCTATGTGTACGGGCTTGAATCCCTCTGGAAATTCATGGTCCAGCACCTCATCGGTGAAACATAGGGGGTGTGCGGCACCCCTGTAACTGGGTGTACCGCGTTGTTCTGATGCTTGTTGTGTTGCATTGTATGCTGGGGCGCGCTTGCGTGGTCCATAGATGGATCTTGTTGCGCCGTCCTTTGGGTGCGAGCCCTCGCGTGGGTCGCGTGTTGTATTGTGAGCGACATTGTATGCCGTTCTGTGTTGATAGAGGGGTTGTCTATCCGACCAGGTGGTTGCTTTGATATTTGGTTGTGGGGGTTGGAGGCCTCCTCATCGAATTCGGGTAGCAGCTTCCGCTTTGGGTAGCTCTTTGAGGGGCGATCGTCGCCGTACATTGCTGCTGTATTAAGTATTTTACTCCATCTGAATTGGAGTTTGTTTTGCGCAGCCTTGAGCCTTCGCTTCTGCTTTTTAAGGCTCCTTGCGGTGGCAACGAGCCTTTCGCGGGCAGTCTAATGCTCCGGGTGCCTGTCCGACGTTATGTCGTCCGGACCATTATCCCTGATAGGATTTGTTTGTTCGGTTTGAATATCCGGATTGCCGTTGTCCGGCAGCGGTTCGCCCTGCTCCAGTGCTGGGTCTGTGTCATCGCTATTTCTATTGAGGCGGGATTTGGGGTGGCGCTTGCGTCGCCGTTTTGACTGCTTTTCGAGGGAACATGCCTTCGGTGCGCCCTTCCGCTCCTCGTCGTCATCTTTTGGTGCGTCCATCGTGTATACGTCATATGATGAGGTGGTGTTCCAGGGCCCAACAGGCGCTGGTTCTTCATTGTCTCCTTCATCGGCATCCATACCGTCTATGTCTTCGGAGTCAAAGTCGAGCATGTCGGTTAAATCGTCGACAGTGGCTACAAAGTGGGTGGTGGGTGGGCTTTGAATTTCCTCATCATCCGTACTCCAACCTTGCTGACCGTAGTCCGGCCAGGGCTCTCCTGATAAAGAGAGAGACTTCAGTGACTTTAGGATATCGCCAAAAGGTGAGTGCTGAAAGACGTACGCGGCCGTGAACTCCATGATCGGCGCCCAATCGGATTCGATCGGCAGGGGCGCGGAGGGTTCGGAGTCCAGAGAAGAATCCGGCTCCGTGGAGTCACGAGTCTCGCAGAGTACAAGGCTGGTGTTCGGCTCAACCGCCGTTGGGATCACAGCCCCCGAGGTGGCGTCCAACCGCCCATCCTCGATCGGCGCGGTTGGCTCCGAACTAAGGGTCGGAGCCAATGCGGGTGCGGCCTCCAGGGCACCGTTCGGCGGCAGAGCTAGATCATGCTCGTCATGACAGTGCGGCGCGCTCGGCAGTGGTTCAAATCCGTCGAAGATCAAGTCCCCGCGGATGTCAGCCATGTAGTTTAAATTTCCGAATCTGACCCGACGGCCAGGGGCATAGCTTTCGATCTGTCTAGATGGCCAAGTGAATTGGCCCGCAGTGCGAAGCTGCCAAAGACGAAGATCTGTCTAGGGAGGAAGGTCTCACCCTGGACTGCATCACCATTGATGATCGTAGGAGCCATCGGGCCTGACGGTGACGGCACAGAGGAACTCTCAATGAAAGCACCAATGTCGGTGTCAAAACCGGCGGATCTCGGGTAGGGGGTCCAGAACTGTGCGTCTAGGCCGGATGGTAACAGGAGGCAAGGGACACGAAGTTTTACCCAGGTTCGGGCCCTCTCGATGGAGGTAAAACCCTACGTCCTGCTTGATTAATATTGATGATATGGGTAGTACAAGAGTAGATCTACCACGAGATCAGAGAGGCTAAACCCTAGAAGCTAGCCTATGGTATGATTGTTGATGTGTATGTTGTCCTACGGACTAAAACCCCCCGGTTTATATAGACACCAGAGAGGGTTAGGGTTACATAGAGTCGGTTACAATGGTAGGAGATCTGAACATCCGTATCGCCAAGCTTGCCTTCCATGCCAAGGAAAGTCCCTTACGGACACGGGACGGAGTCTTAAATCTTGTATCTTCATAGTCCAGGAGTCTGGCTGAAGGTATAATCTGGCCATCCGACCACCCCCTAATCCAGGACTCCCTCACTAGTTTTCATCATGTTCATATGATTCGCGTTTGGTACTTTGATAATTTGGTATGTGGGTGGACCGGTGCTTAGGTGCTGCCCTTACTTGGACAAGCATCCCACTTATGATTAACCTCTATTGCAAGCATCCGCAAATACAACAAAAGTATTAAGGTAAACCTAACCATAGCATGAAACATATGGATCCAAATCAGCCCCTTACGAAGTAGCACATAAACTAGGGTTTAAGCTTCTGTCACTCTAGCAACCCATCATCTACTTATTACTTCCCAATGCCTTCCTCTAGGCCCAAACAATGGTGAAGTGTCATGTAGTCGACGTTCAAATAACACCACTAGAGGAGAGACAACATACATCTCATCAAAATATCGAACGAATACCAAATTCACATGACTACTAATAGCAATACTTCTCCCATGTCCTCAGGAACAAAAGTAACTACTCACAAAGCATAAACATGTTCATAATCGGAGGGGTATTAATGTGCATATAGGATCTGAACATATGATCTTCCACCAATTAAACCAACTAGCATCAACTACAAGGAGTAATTAACACTACTAGCACCAATCCCGGACTTGGAGACAAGAATTGGATACAAGAGATGAACTAGGGTTTTGAGATGAGATGGTGCTGATGAAGATGTTGATGGAGATTGCCCTCTCCCAATGAGAGGAGCATTGGTGATGACGATGGCGATGATTTCCCCCTCCGGGAGGGAAGTTTCCCCAGCAGAACAGCCCCGCCAGAACCCTAGATTGGTTCCGCCAAGGTTCCGCCTCGTGGCGGCGGAGTTTTGTTCGAGAAGATGGCTTATGGTTATTTTCCCATCGAAAGAGTCCATATAGCAGAAGATGGTCACCGGAGGGCCACCAGGGGGGCCACGAGGTAGGGGGCGCACCCAGGGGGTAGGGCGTGCCCCCCACCGTCGTGGGTAGGGTGTGCCCCCCCTGGTGAAGTTCTTGCGCTCAATGTTTTTTATATATTTGGAAAACATCATCCGTGAAGTTTCAGAACTTTTGGAGCTGTGCAGAATAGGTCTCTAATATTTGCTCCTTTTCCAGCCAGCATCCCAGCTGCCGACATTCTCCCTCTTTATGTAAACCTTGTAAAATAAGAGATAATAGGCATAAGTATTGTGATATAATGTGTAAAAACATCCCATAATGCAATAAATATTGATATAAAAGCATGGTGCAAAATGGACGTATCAAGTATCGAGTTGTAATATTGAGTTGTAAGTAAATAAAAGTGTGATGATCATCATTATTAGAGCATTGCCCCAGTGAGGAAAGGATGATGGAGACTATGATTCCCCCACAAGTCGAGATGAGACTCCGGACGAAAAAATAAAAAAAATAAAAAGGAGAAAGGCCAAAAAAAGAGAAGACCCAAAAAAAATGAGAGAAAAAGAGAGAAGGGGCAATGTTACTATCCTTTTACCACACTTGTGTTTCAAAGTAGCACCATGTTCTTCATATAGAGAGTCTCTTGAGTTATCACTTTCATATACTAGTGGGAATTTTTCATTATAGAACTTGGCTTGTATATTCCAACGATGGGCTTCCTCAAATGCCCTAGGTCTTCATGAGCAAGCAAGTTGGATGCACACCCACTTAGTTTCAGTTTGAGCTTTCATATACTTATAGCTCTAGTGCATCCGTTGCATGGCAATCCCTACTCACTCACATTGATATCTATTGATGGGCATCTCCATAGCCCGTTGATATGCCTAGTTGATGTGAGACTATCTTCTCCTTTTTGTCTTCTCCACAACCACCATTCTATTCCACCTATAGTGCTATGTCCATGGCTCACGCTCATGTATTGCATGAAAGTTGAAAAGGTTTGAGAACGTCAAAAGTATGAAACAATTGCTTGGCTTGTCATTGAGGTTGTGCATGATGTGAATATTTTGTGTGGTGAAGATGGAGCATAGCTAGACTATATGATTTTGTAGGGATAACTTTCTTTGGCCTTGTTATTTTGAAAAGACATGATTGCTTTATTAGTAGGCTTGAAGTATTATTGCTTTTATGTCAAATGATAGACTATTGCTTTTTATCACTCATGTCTTAATATTCATGCCATGATTAGACATATGATCAAGATTATGCAGGTAGCATTCCACATCAAAAATTATCTTTTTTATCATTTACCTACTCGAGGGCGAGCAGGAATTAAGCTTGGGGATGCTGATACGTCTCCGTCGTATCTATAATTTTTGATTGTTCCATGCCAATATTCTACAACTTTTATATACTTTTGGCAACTTTTTATACTATTTTTGGGACTAACATATTGATCCAGTGCCCAGTGCCAGTTCCTGTTTGTTGCATGTTTTTTGTTTCGCAGAATACCCATATCAAACGGAGTCCAAACGGGATAAAAACTAACAGAGATTTTTTTGGAATATATATGATTTTTGGGAAGAAAAATCCACGCGAGACGATGCCCGAGGGGGCCACAAGGCAGGGGGGCGGGCCCCAGGGGGCAGGCGCGCCCCTGACCCTCGTGGCCACCCCGTAAGGCGGTTGATGTCCTTCTTTTGCCGCAAGAAAACTAATATCCGGATAGAGATCGTGTTAAAATTTCAGCCCAATCGGAGTTATGGATCTCCGGGAATATAAGAAACGGTGAAAGGGTAGAATCTGAGAACGCAGAAACAGAGAGAGACAGAGAGACATATCCAATCTTGGAGGGGCTCTCGCCCCTCCCATGCCATGGAGGCCAAGGACCAGAGGGGAAACCCTTCTCCCATCTAGGGAGGAGGTCAAGGAAGAAGAAGACAAAGGGGCCCCCTCTCCCCTTCTCTCCCAGTGGCGCCGGAATGCTGTCGTGGCCATCATCATCATCACCGCGATCTACACAAACACCTCCGCCATCTTCACCAACATCTCCATCACCTTCCCCCCTCTATCTACAGCGGTCCACTCTCCCGCAACCAGCTATACCCTCTACTTGAACATGGTGCTTTATGCTTCATATTATTATCCAATGTTGTGTTGCCATCCTATGACGTCTGAGTAGATTTTCATTGTCCTATCGGTGGTTGATGAATTGCTATGATTGATTTAATTTTCTTGTGGTTATGTTGCTGTCCTTTGGTGCCCATCATATGAGAGTGCGCGTGGATCACACCATAGGGTTAGTTGTATGTTTACAGGACTATGTATTGGAGGGCAAGAGTAACAGAAGCTTCAACCTAGCATAGAAATTGATGCATACGGGATTGAAGGGGGACCAATTTATCTTAATGCTATGGTTGGGTTTTACCTTAATGAACGCTAGTAGTTGCGGATGCTTGCTAATAGTTCCAATCATAAGTGCATAGAATTCCAAGTCAGGGATGACATGCTAGCAGTGGCCTCTCCCACATAATACTTGCTATCGGTCTAGTAAAGTAGTCAATTGCTTAGGGACAATTTCGCAAATCCTACCACCACTTTTCCACACTCGCTATATTTACTTTATTGTTTCTTAATCTAAACAGCCCCTACCTTTTATTTAGTTGCTCTCTATTATCTTGCAAACCTATCCAACAACACCTACAAAGTACTTCTAGTTCCATACTTGTTCTAGGTAAAGCGAATGTCAAGCGTGTGTAGAGTTGTATCAGTGGTCAATAGAACTTGAGGGAGTATTTGTTCTACCTTTAGCTCCTCGTTGGGTTCGACACTCTTACTTATCGAAAACTGTTGCGATTCCCTATACTTGTGGGTTATCACATAACAGTCAATGGCAATACGGAACGCTCTCTCCGTACAGAAGAGCACACAGCTGCCTGATACGTCTCCGTCGTATCTACTTTTCCAAAGACTTTTGCCCTTGTTTTGGACTCTAACTTGTATGATTTGAATGGAACTAACCCGGACTGACGCTGTTTTCAGCAGAATTACCATGATGTTGTTTTATGTGCAGAAAACAAATATTCTCGGAATGACCTGAAACTCCACGGGAGGTCTTAGAAAAAATAAAAAAAAAATCCTCGCCAAATATGAAGACCAGGGGGCCCACACCCTTCTCACGAGGGTGGGGGGGGCGCCCCCCTAGGGCGCGCCCCCTACCTCGTGGGCCCCCTGGAGACCATTCGACGCCAACTCCAACTCTATATATTTGCTTTCGGAGAGAAAAAAATCAGAGAGAAGAAATCATCGCGTTTTACGATACGGAGCCGCCGCCAAGCCCTAAAACCTCTCGGGAGGGCTGATCTGGAATCCGTTCGGGGCTCCGGAGAGGGGGATTCGTCGCTGTCGTCATCATCAACCATCCTCCATCACCAATTTCATGATGCTCACCACCGTGCGTGAGTAATTCCATCATAGGCTTGCTGGACGGTGATGGGTTGGATGAGATTTATCATGTAATCGAGTTAGTTTTGTTAGGGTTTGATCCCTAGTATCCATTATGTTCTGAGATTGATGTTGCTATGACTTTGCTATGCTTAATGCTTGTCACTAGGGCCCGAGTGCCATGATTTCAGATCTGAACCTATTATGTTTTCATGAATATATGTGAGTTCTTGATCCTATCTTGCAAGTCTATAGTCACCTACTATGTGTTATGATCCGGCAACCCCGAAGTGACAATAATCGGGACCACTCCCGGTGATGACCATAGTTTGAGGAGTTCATGTATTCACTATGTGCTAATGCTTTGTTCCGGTTCTCTATTAAAAGGAGGCCTTAATATCCCTTAGTTTCCAATAGGACCCCGCTGCCACGGGAGGGTAGGACAAAAGATGTCATGCAAGTTCTTTTCCATAAGCACGTATGACTATATACGGAATACATGCCTACATTACATTGATGAATTGGAGCTAGTTCTGTGTCACCCTATGTTATGACTGTTACATGATGAACCGCATCCGGCATAATTATCCATCACTGATCCGGTGCCTACGAGTTTTCCATATACTGGTTTACGCTTATTTACTTTCCCGCTGCTACTGTTACAATCACTACAAAATACCAAAAACATTACTTTTGCTGTCTTTACTTTTGTTGCTGCTACCACCACTATCATATTACTTTGCTACTAAACACTTTGCTGCAGATACTAAGTTTCCAGGTGTGGTTGAATTGACAACTCAGCTGCTAATACTTGAGAATATTCTTTGGCTCCCCTTGTGTCGAATCAATAAATTTGGGTTGAATACTCTACCCTCGAAAGCTGTTGCGATCCCCTATACTTGTGGGTTATCAAGACCAATTTCTGGCGCCGTTGCCGGGGAGCATAGCTCTATTCTTTGAGTCACTTGGGATTTATATCTGCTGGACACTATGAAGAACTTGAGAGATCCAAAAACCAAGATCTATCCCTCAACTACGAGGGGAGGTAAGGAACTGCCATCTAGCTCTGCACTTGATTCACCTTCTGTTATGAGTAAGTTTGCGACACCTACATCTGCTTCTGCTATTCGTTCTGATATGTCGCATGTTATTGATGATGCCACTTCTGCTATGCATGATACTTATGATGAAACTGCTTCTATGCCTGATACTACTGTGCCCCTTAGTGAATTTCTTGATGAACAAATTGCTAGGGCTAGAGAAAAAGAAATTATTGAATCTGAATACGATGATGATAGTGATGATGAAAATATGCCTGTTATTCCTGAAGGTTATCTTTTTGATAGGGAATCTTCTGCCGCTATTTTTGCTTGCAAAGATAGATATGAGCTTAAGAGGTTATTAATTAAATGGAACAAAGAATCACTTAGAGATAAAATGAGACCTGACCCTGCTTTTGCTACTTCACCTATATGTGTTCCTGATAAAGATTATGAATTCTCTGTTGATCCTGATATAATTACTTTGGTTAAATCTGATCCGTTTTATGGCTATGAATCTGAAACTATTGTGGCACATCTTACTAAGTTAAATGATATAGCTACCCTGTTTACTAATGATGAGAGATCGCGTTACCTTCATATACTCAAAATATTTCCGTTCTCATTAAAGGGTGATGCTAAGATATGGTTTAATTCTCTTGAACCTGGTTGTGTGCGTAGTCCCCAGGATATGATTACTTCTCTGCTAAATATTTCCCTGCTCATAAGAAACAAGCTGCTTTGAGGGAAATATACAACTTTGTGCAAATTAAAGAAGAGAGTCTCCCACAAGCTTGGGGGAGGCTTCTCAAGTTACTTAATGCTTTGCCTGATCATCCTCTTAAGAAACCTGAATACCTGATATCTTTTATAATGGACTAACCGATGCTTCCAGAGATTACCTGGATAGTGGTGCTGGTTCTCTTTTCAGGGAAAGAACACCGAATGAAGCTGAGATTCTATTGAATAATATGTTGACAAATGAAAATAATTGGGCACCTCCTGAGCCAGCTCCTGAGCCATCTCCTGCTCCAATTACTGAGCCTATTCCTAAACCAACTTCGAAGAAGAGAGGTGTTCTATTTCTCAGTCCCGAAGATATGCAAGAGGCAAAGAAATCTATGAAAGAAAAAGGTATTAAAGCTGAAGACGTTAAGAATTTACCTCCTATTGAAGAAATACATGGTCTTAATATACCGCCTGTTGAAGAAACATATGATCTTAATTATTTATTTACTGAAGAACCTCCTGATCCCGATATCCCGACACAGGTAGTAAAGGTAAATTCTCTCTATAGATATGATAAAGCTGAAGTCCCTCCTACTAAAATTGCTAGTCAATGCTTGGATGAGTTTGATAACTTTATGTATAAGCAAGACGACTTCAATGCTTATTTTGGTAGACAATTAAAAGAAAATGCTTATATGATTAGACGCTTGGGTGATTATATGGCTGATATTAAAGGTGAACTTAAACTTGTTAGCAAACATGCTTCTATGGTTACCACTCAAGTAGAACAAGTACTTAAGGCTCAAAAAGAAGTGCTTGATGAAATGAATAGTAAGAAAAATGATTATGCTGTTAGAGTGGCTACTAGAACTGGTAGAATGACTCAGGAACCTTTGTATCCTGAAGGCCACCCTAAGAGAATCGAGCAAGATTCTCAAAGAAATAATATTGATGTTCCTAGTTCTTCTAAAAAGAAGAAGAAGAAAAATGATAGAACTGTGCAAACTTCTAGTGAACCTATTGCTGAACCACCTGATAATCCAAATGATATTTCTATGTCTGATGCTGAAACACAATCTGGTAATGAACATGAACCTAGTAAAAATATTAATGATGATGTTCATGATGATGCTCAACCTAGTAATGATAATGATGTAGAAATTGAACCTGCTGTTGATCTTGATAACCCACAATCAAAGAATCAACGTTATGATAAAAGAGACTTTGTTGCTAGGAAACATGGTAAAGAAAGGGAACCTTGGGTTCAGAAACCCATGCCTTTTCCTCCGAAACCATCCAAGAAAAAGGATGATGAGGATTTTGAGCGCTTTGCTGAAATGATTAGGCCTATCTTTTTGCGTATGAGATTAACTGATGTGCTCAAAACAAATCCTTATGCTAAATATATGAAGGATATCATTACTAATAAAAGAAAGATACCGGAAGCTGAAATTTCCACCATGCTTGCTAATTATACTTTTAAGGGTGGAATACCAAAGAAACTTGGAGACCCCGGAGTACCTACTATACCTTGCTCCATTAAAAGAAATTATATTAAAACTGCTTTATGTGATCTTGGAGCCGGTGTTAGTGTTATGCCTCTCTCTTTATATCGTAGACTTGACTTGAATAAGCTGACACCTACTGAAATATCTTTGCAAATGGCTGATAAATCAACTGCTATACCTGTCGGTATTTGTGAGGATGTGCCTGTTGTGGTTGCAAACGTTACTATTTTAACGGACTTTGTTATTCTTGATATTCCCGAGGATGATAGTATGTCTATTATTCTTGGAAGACCTTTTCTTAATACTGTAGGGGCTGTTATTGATTGCAACAAAGGCAATGTCACTTTTCATGTTAATGGTAATGAGCATACGGTACACTTTCCGAGGAAACAACCTCAAGTTCATAGTATCAACTCTATTGGAAAAATTCCATTGATTATATTTGGAGGTTTTGAATTTCCTCTACCAACTGTCAAGAAGAAATATGATATTCTTATTATTGGGGATGTGCATATCCCCGTTGAGGTAACTTAGTGTTATTCGAAATTTCTCCGGTTTCATGATTATCGGAATGAGTTTGTTAACAAGACTTGATCAACCTTGTTAGTGGATTATTTTTGATGAGCATGAGATGGATGAAACTAGAAGCACAAACTTCTGTACCCCATTTTTATTTTCTGTTATTTATATTAAATAAAGTAAAAATAGTATTTTCTGTCTGTTTCCTGACTTATCTGTGCAATATAAAAATATCCCGAAAATAAAAGTCCTCAGAATGCCATGCCAATTTAATATGATTTTTTCGGGAATATTTGAGGATTTACTGTGCAAAAATTACCGCGGGAGGAGCTACCACCTGGCCACGAGGGTGGTGGGTGCCCCCTATAGGGCGCGCCCCCTGCCTCATGGGCCCACGGTGGCCCTCCTCCACTTATCCCAGCACCCATCTTCTTCCTCTATCTCTCACAAACCCGAAAAAACAACTCAAGCACGAGTTCCAGCCACTTTTGCTGTGATTTTCGATCTCCTTGCTCAAAGCACCTCTCGCAAAACTGCTTGGGGAGATTGTTCCTTGGTATGTGACTCCTCCATTGGTCCAATTAGTTTTTGTTCTAGTGCTTTATTCTTTGCAAATTTGTGCTGCATAGGTGACCATGTTCTTGAGCTTGCATGTCAAATTTATATGGTTCCAAGTAGTTCTAATGCTTGATATAGGCTCTAGGCACTTGTAGGAGTAGTTGCTATCAGTTTTATTGAGTTTGGTTCATTTTTGTTTGAAGTTACTAAAAATTTCGGAATTTTTTAGAGAAAAACAATATGTTTAGGAAGATGTTCCAAGGTGGTTCCTCTAAGAAGCAAGGACCCAGAATTGCTATGCGCGATGCTGACGAGGATCCACCAAGAGACGCTCCAGTACGGCCTTGCGAATGGCCGTCGGAAAATTTTATGGACCGTGCGGGAATTAAAGAAGAATTCAAAGCATATTTGCGCAATGCCGGTCTTGAGGATTTTGAGGCTAACAAATGCCCCCAGTATCATGATCTCACAAGTTCATTTGTGAGGAGGTTTGAGTATTCATCTTCGCGTAATTCTCCTTCAGTCATGTTTGATCTTTATGACAAATCTTATACCATGGACCTAGAGGATTTCACTTCTTCTTGTGAACTTCCATCATGGAGCAGTATTAGGGATCCCCCTAAATCTGAATTTAGAAACTTTCTTGCTAGTATAACTGTGGGGGAATCCAGAGATATAACGCAGGCTACCATAGGGAGCATTCACTTTCCTGCTATACATTATTTTGCTCTCTTCATCGGTAGATGCATAAATGCTAAGGATGAAGCATGTCACATGTGTGTCCCTGATCTTAGCATTCTTAGGAGTGCTGTGTTAGGAGACCAATCTTATCATATGGGAGCCATTGTAGCTCGTAGGTTGCATCATAATAGACATAATGGAGATTTCTTTGGAGGAATTTATGCAACCCGCTTAGCTCATTTTCTTGAAATAGACATTCGTGAGGGTGATATGGAGTTGCCTCCTGCATATTTAGATTATAACTCTATGGCTTCGCACCAGTTTGTCGAGAGGCCTGAATCACCTCTCTTATATCGTTTAATTTTTGATAAACGACATGTTTTCCGTATTACTGTCCCTGCTCCTGCCTTCTTTGATTCACAGACAAAAGGAAGATATGTTATTACCAGAGAGGAGGCAGAAGAGTACGAGAGGAGAGCGGAGGCTGCCTGACTCCATGCCGCAGCTCAGCAGGCGATAACCGCTACACATCAGTATGATCCCAACTGTCCTTCCTCATCACAGTACGACCCCAACAACTATTATTATGGATATCCGCCAGGCCAGCCGTGGCCATAGACCAACTTAGGCCAAAAGCCTAAGCTTGGGGGAGTACATATTTCTCACCGACTTATGTTCACACACACTCATTGCTAGATGTCGGTGCTCATACTTTTTCACTGTAATATCCATGCTAATTTATTTTCTTTTTCCTACTTTGTTCTTGTGTGTTTGTTAAACCTTAAGAAAAACAAAAAAATTAGTAGTAGTTTATTTCTCTGCTGTAGTAGTAATAATTAAAAAGAAAACCCAAAAATATTTCCCGTTCTTCTTTTGCTTGTTGGGAGCTTTCCCATGTAAATAGTTTTATTTCTTTTCTTTTCCTTGGGGGTCAGTAGGAGAAGACCATAATTAAATTGTTGAAGTGGCTCTTATATGCATTATTGTTGATTCAACCAAGAGCCCATATTGCCTTGTCTTCTCCTGTTTATTGAATGCTCGCAGATTCCAGCTTAGTCCAATGCACGTGCACTCTTATTATTATTCACACCGTTCGGTCGTGCAAGTGAAAGGCAATTATGATGATATATGATGGACTGACTGAGATGAGAAAAGCTGGTATGAACTCGACCTCTTTTGTTTTTGTAAATATGATGAGCCCGTCGTTCTTGATTCAGCTTATTATGAATAAACATGTTTGCAATGACAATTAGAGATCAGAGTTGCTTGTGCCATGCTTGATTAGCTATGAGTTATAATGATTTACCTTGTATGTCAACATGCTATTGAGATGATTATGATGTGGTATGATGGGGTGGTATCCTCTTTTGAATGATTTAAGTGACTTGACTTGGCACATGTTCACGCATGTAGTTGAAACAAAATCAACATAGCCTTCACGATATTTATGTTCATGGTGGATTATATCCTACTCATGCTTGCATCCAATGTTTATTAATTTTAATGCATGTACATGGCTGTTGTCGCTCTCTAGTTGGTCGCTTCCCAGTCTTTTGCTAGCCTTCACCTGTACTAAGCGGGAATACTGCTTGTGCATCCAATCCCTTAAACCCCAAAGTTATTCCAGATGAGTCCACCATACCTTCCTATATCCGGTATCTACCTGCCGTTCCAAGTAAATTTGTATGTGCCAAACTCTAAACCTTCAAATAAACATTCTGTTTTGTATGCTCGAATAGCTCATGTATCAACAAAGGTTGTCCTTATCTTCCGTGTTAGGCGGGTTATTCTCAAGAGGAGTGGACTCCGCTCCTCACTCACGAGAAAATGGCTGGTCACCGGGATGCCCAGTCCCATGCTTTATGCAAACTAAATCAAAATTAATTGCAAACAAAACTCCCCCTGGGACCTGATGTATGTTGGAGGCACTCGTTGTTTCGAGCAAGCCATGGATTGATGCTTGTTGGTGGAGGGGGAGTATAAACTTTACCATTCTGTTTGGGAACCGCCTATAATGTGTTTAGCATGGAAGATATCGCCATCTCTTAGTTGTTACGTTGACAATGAAAGTATACCGCTCAAAATACAATTTATCTCTATTTCAAAACCGAGCTCTGGCACCTCTACAAATCCCTGCTTCCCTCTGCGAAGGGCCTATCCATTTACTTTTATGTTGAGTCATCACCCTCTTATTAAAAAGCACTAGCTGGAGAGCACAACCGTCATTTGCATTCATCATTGTTAATTTATATTGGGTATGACTATGATTGGATCTCTTTCACCATGAATTACAATGTCTAGTCAGTCCTTGATCTTTAAAGGTGCTCTGCATTTATGTTTTGCGGTCTCAGAAAGGGCTAGCGAGATACCATCTTGTTATATCATATTATGATTGTTTTGAGAAAGTGTTGTCATCCGAGATTTATTATTATGACTTGCTAGTTGATTATGCTATTGATATGAGTAATGATGAGACCTGAGAATTATTGCAAATGTGGTTAGTTATGATCTATGCTGAAAACTTGAATGCTAGCTTGACATAGTTACAACAACAAGAGCAAACAGAGTTTGTAAAAGTTTTTCTTTCTTTCAGTTTGTCAACTGAATTGCTTGAGGACAAGCAATGGTTTAAGCTTGGGGGAGTTGATACGTCTCTATCGTATCTACTTTTCCAAACACTTTTGCCCTTGTTTTGGACTCTAACTTGTATGATTTGAATGGAACTAACCCGGACTGACGCTGTTTTCAGCAGAATTACCATGATGTTGTTTTATGTGCAGAAAACAAATATTCTCGGAGTGACCTGAAACTCCACGGGAGGTCTTAGAAAAAATAATAAAAAATCCTCGCCAAATATGAAGACCATGGGCCCACACCCTTCTCACGAGGGTGGGGGGCGCCCCCCCTAGGGCGCTCCCCCTACCTCGTGGGCCCCCTGGAGATCCTCGACGCCAACTCCAACTCTATATATTTGCTTTCGGAGAGAAAAAAAATCAGAGAGAAGAAATCATCGCGTTTTACGATACGGAGCCGCCGCCAAGCCCTAAAACCTCTCGGGAGGGCTGATCTGGAGTCCGTTCGGGGCTCCGGAGAGGGGGATTCATCGCCGTCGTCATCATCAACTATCCTCCATCACCAATTTCATGATGCTCACCGCTGTGCGTGAGTAATTCCATCATAGGCTTGCTGGACGGTGATGGGTTGGATGAGATTTATCATGTAATCGAGTTAGTTTTGTTAGGGTTTGATCCCTAGTATCCATTATGTTCTGAGATTGATGTTGCTATGACTTTGCTATGCTTAATGCTTGTCACTAGGGCCCGAGTGCCATGATTTCAGATCTGAACCTATTATGTTTTCATGAATATATGTGATTTCTTGATCCTATCTTGCAAGTCTATAGTCACCTACTGTGTTATGATCCGGCAACCCCGAAGTGACAATAATCGGGACCACTCCCGGTGATGACCATAGTTTGAGGAGTTCATGTATTCACTATGTGCTAATGCTTTGTTTCGGTTCTCTATAAAAGGAGGCCTTAATATCCCTTAGTTTCCAATAGGACCCCGCTGCCACGGGAGGGTATGTGACGCCCCGAGACCGATGTGCCAGGTGTCTTCCTGTTATTCGCTGTTGTTGCCATGTCATTTGCTTGCGTGCTGCATCTTATCATGTCATCATGTGCATTGCATCATCATGTTTTTTTAAAACTTGCATTCGTCCGGGTTCTCCGAGTTCTCTCCATTGTCCGTTCTGAGTCCAGACACACTCGCACGCGCCCGCGGCATGTCCGAGATAGTATTTTATAAGTGGTCAGAAAATGTTCTCGGAATGGGATGAGAGTTGGCGTGCGGTCTTGTTATAGTGTAGATAGACCGCCTGTCAAGTTTCATCGCATTTGGAGTTCGTTTGACGCCCCAACGATTAACTATAGCGGCAGTATAGCCGGTCTAACGTCAGACGTTTTCGGTCTCCGGAAACAGTCACCGGGCCTTCTCTCTTCTCTTTTCTCAGCCTGAGGCCTTCTGCACAGTCCACAACCTACCGCCAGGCCCTACCTAACCTCTCTCGTCAGCCCGCGACCCTCCTCGCGCGCGCGCCCGAAAGTTGTCCCGAACCCGACCCGGGCAGTCGTCACCGTTGGGTCCGGATCATCCCCAAACATCTAAAAAATGTCACCGTTTTCTTTTTTGGACTCCCTAGCTATTTTATTAGCGTTCATCCGATTGCGATCGGAGGGACGAGTTAGCCTCTACCCTAATCCCTTTGCAATATAAATAGCAGGCAACCCTAGAAATTAGGGATCTTGTCCCATCCTCCGCCACCGCCAGCCCACTATCTCCTCCTCCTTGGATCCCCTCCCGATCCAAACCACCAACCGAAGCCGTCACTTTCCTCCTCGTTTTCCAGATCGGGCCAACCACAACCAGCCAATTCCATCGATCCAACCCATCAATCGTGGAAGCCCCGCAGCCAACCACCTTCCCCGATACAACCATCGATCCAGCCTCGTCGAGCTCCTCTGCTCGACCCCGTCGTCGTCCCGCATCACCTCCCCTCCCTGCCGCCTCTGCCTTCCTTGGCCATGCCGACCGGAGCACCAGGTCTTGCTGCAGCTCGTCGTCGCCGTCGGGCAGGTAACCGGACTAGGCCGCCCCTCTGCTCCCCTTCCTCCTTCCCGTTTCCTTCTCCTCCTCTCTCTCAACTCCCTCTCCATCTCTGTACCAGGTACGAATAGGAGAAGCACCAACCTCGCCGGAGTCTTCTCCTTGCTGCTACCTTCGCCAAGTCCCCGTGCCGCCGGAGCCCTCCTTTGCGCCATCTTCCCGTTGACTGCAAGCTCGCGCTCGAGCTTTTCCTCTGCGAATGTTGTCTGCATTGCCCCTCGCCTTCCCCGCTTGCACGTCCGCGTGCGTTGACCACTCCTGTGCCTCTGCCGCCCTGACGTGTTCCTGGAGCCATGGTGCCCTACTTGAGTCGAGCTGCCGCATCCACTGATGCAGTTCCGCCGCACTACGCCCGTTCATCACCCCGCTGCCATCTCTGACCTGTCCCCGCAGGGTCCGCGTCGTCGCCTCCCCACCATGGCCGCACAAACCTGAAGCCCCATCTCTGCCTCGCTCCACGCCTCGCCTCTGTCAGCAATCACAAGAGGTCGTCGTGGCCCCGGAGCTACTCTGTTGCCATCCCCGACCTGCCTCGGTCCATCGGGATTCCATTCCCGTCCTCCTCCACGCCGGATACGACAAGCACTGGCCGGATCTTGCACCGCCGCAAGCCCAGCTGCCGCCGCGCCTGTCCCCTGTTCGTTTTCTTCAGAAACGCGTGGCGCACCCGCAGTCAGCGCCTTCGCTGCGCCCGCATTGACCCGAGCCGCTGCGTCGGCCTGCCTCCCCTCCAGCGCTGAGGCCCAGGCCTCTCCAGCCAGATTTGCCAGCCCAGCCGGCCCATCTTCTCCTCTGGGCCCGATGTGAGCAGCCCGAGCTCCCCTGCACTGTTGGGCCGCCTAAGATTTGGCCCGGGTCTTGTATTTTTTCCGCTTAGCGATTTTTCCATTTATCCAGGAGACTGCCAGTTTACAGTTTAGTCCCTAGTCTTCATGCATTTTATAACTCATGATCTATGCATCATATGTATAAACTCCAAATATGAAAAATGCTTAGATTTGCATCTAGATTCATAATATTCAACTTTCATGCATGTTTGAAATGTTTAAAATGCTGTTTGGTTATATTTGCTCCTATGCCATGCTAACATGATTTATTTCATAACTAAATAACAGTAGCTTGGATTTTAACAAACTTTATATGTAAATGGGGTAGAATTTTGCCTAGTTTAACATGGTGCACTCATCTAGCATGTTTAACAACTATAAAATTGTGTTTAGGGAAGATCAGTACCAAACCTAATATATGCATATGAGGAGTTTCTGGACTTGCTGTTTTGTTGTTCCGACCTCATTTAAACTTGCCTAGATTAGATAGTTTCATCATGCTTCACCTCTTGCCATGCTAACAACATTTAACCTTGTTGGGTACATAAACGAGAGAGAACTAAATAAGTCATGTGGTGTTTTCTTCAATATGCAACTCCGTTGCATATTGAGCTCCACTTAATTTGTAGGATTGTTTGTGCATCTTGCCATGCCATGCATATTTAACCCGGACATGCATCATACTTGGTTGTGCATCATGCCATGCTTATGTGGTGGTTGTTTACTATGTTGTGTGCTTCTTTCCGGTGTTGCTTCTTCGGGTTGGTTCCGATAACGTCGCGTTTGTTAGGATCCGTTCGACTACGTCTGTTTGTCTTCTTCATGGACTCGTTCTTCTTCCTTGCGGGATCTCAGGAAAGATGACCATACCCTCGAAATCACTTCTATCTTTGCTTGCTAGTTGCTCGCTCTTTTGCTATGCCTATGCCGCGATACCTACCACTTGCTTATCATGCCTCCTATATTGTTGAACCAAGCCTCTAACCCACCTTATCCTAGCAAACCGTTGTTTGGCTATGTTACCGCTTTGCTCAGCCCCTCTTATAGCGTTGTTAGTTGCAGGTGAAGATTGGAGCTTGTTTCATGTTTGGAACATGGATATTTTGTTGGGATATCACAATACCTCTTATTTATTTAATGCATCTATATACTTGGTAAAGGGTGGAAGGCTCGGCCTTATGCCTGGTGTTTTGTTCCACTCTTGCCGCCCTAGTTTCCGTCATATCGGTGTTATGTTCCTGGATTTTGCGTTCCTTACGCGGTTGGGTTATAATGGGAACCCCTTGATAGTTCGCCTTGAATAAAACTCCTCTAGCAAGGCCCAATATTGGTTTTACCATTCGCCACCTAGCCTTTTTATTTCCCTTGGGTTCTACAGACTCAAGGGTCATCTTTATTTAAACCCCAGGGCCACTGCTCCTCTGAGTGTTGGTCCAACCTGTCAGCTGCTGGTGGTCACCAGGGGCAACTCTGGGCTGGCCTACCGGAACCTTGGACAATCCGGTGTGCCCTGAGAAAGAGATATGTGCAGCTCCTATCGGGATTTGTCGGCACATTCGGGCGGTGTTGCTGGTCTTGTTTTACCATTGTCGAAATGTCTTGTAACCGGGATTCCGAGCCTGATCGGGTCTTCCCGCTAGAAGGAATATCCTTCGTTGACCGTGAAAGCTTGTGATGGGCTAAGTTGGGACACCCCTGCAGGGATTTGAACTTTCGAAAGCCATGCCCACGGTTATGGGCAGATGGGAATTTGTTAATGTCTGGTTGTAGAAAACCTGAAGTTGACCTTAATTAAAATACATCAACCGCGTGTGTAGCCGTGATGGTCTCTTCTCGGCAGAGTCTGGGAAGTGAACACGGTGTTGGAGTTATGTTTGACGTTGGTTGTTCTAGGATCACTTTTTGATCATAGATTTCTCGAACGTGCTTTGCCTTCTCTTCTCGCTCTCTTTTGCGTATATGTTAGCCACCAAATATGCTAGTCGCTTGCTGCAGCTCCACCTCATACCTTTTACCCTACCTATAAGCTTAAATAGTCTTGATCGCGAGGGTGTGAGATTGCTGAGTCCCCGTGACTCACAGATACTTCCAAAACCAGTTTGCAGGTACCGAGGTTACCGTGCAGGAGACTCAATCAAGCTCAAGGAGGAGCTCGATGAAGATCTTGTCCTTTGTGTTGTTTTGTTCTAGTTGATCAGTAGTGGAGCCCAGTCGGGGTCGATCGGGGATCTGTGTAGCTTTTGGGGTAGTCTTCTTTTATTTTGGCTCCGTAGTCGGGCCTTGATTGTATTTGGATGATGTAATGCTTTATTCATATATTGTGTGAAGTGGTGATTGTAAGCCAACTATGTATCTCTTTCCCTTATGTATTACATGGGTTGTGTGAAGATTACCTCACTTGCGACATTGCTTTCAATGCGGTTATGCCTCTAAGTCGTGCTTCGACATGTGGGAGATATAGCCGCATCGAGGGCGTTATAGGGTAGGACAAAAGATGTCATGCAAGTTCTTTTCCATAAGCACGTATGACTATATACGGAATACATGCCTACATCACATTGATGAATTGGAGCTAGTTCTGTGTCACCCTATGTTATGACTGTTACATGATGAACCGCATCCGGCATAATTATCCATCACTGATCCGGTGCCTACGAGTTTTCCATATACTAGTTTGCGCTTATTTACTTTCCCGCTGCTACTGTTACAATCACTACAAAATACCAAAAACATTACTTATGCTGTCTTTACTTTTGTTGCTGCTACCACCACTATCATATTACTTTGCTACTAAACACTTTGCTGCAGATACTAAGTTTCCAGGTGTGGTTGAATTGACAACTCAGCTGCTAATACTTGAGAATATTCTTTGGCTCCCCTTGTGTCGAATCAATAAATTTGGGTTGAATACTCTACCCTCGAAAGATGTTGCGATCCCCTATACTTGTGGGTTATTACTGCCCTGGCTGCAGAAGTACAAAGCGGCCTTCTCAAGCAGAACCTTCATTCGGCTGCCGAGCCCTCGGACACCCTTAAGAGGGTCCGAACTACTCTGCAGCAGGAGAGCTCGGCTCGTCAAGAGCTCGACTAGAAATCCGGCCTCCGTCTCAGTCCCGATCAAGCGGTGGAATACGTGTCGCACGTACATAACTACGCACTCAAAATTCCATGGGCATTGACGGAGGCATAGCTAGCTTGTGATCCACGACACGGCTCAACCGACATCGGATACACACATACTTTCACCCTGCTTGTTTTCTTTCAGGTTTTAATCCTACAGGCCCCATCGGGGGGGGGGGGGTCTGGTTATCGGTCCTCTTGAAGGATATATACACCAAGATGGCGAGGTGCGCAGACATATGGGGACTTTTTAGGTGATTCCATTAACGATAACTCTACCTGTTTTCCAGGATCCACATGCATCTCTCCCCTGGTTTCGGCATGTTAAATAGCCTGTTGCTTATTGCACTACTTGTATCAATGCGCCTTGATGTACTAATTACATTACAATGAAAACAGTTTGTAGCAGAGGCTGTAGGACCCCAGTTTTTTACCTTTACATCTTTTCTGTTTTCTTTCTCTCTTTTCCTTTTTTTCAGTTTCCCTGTGGATAACCCCATCAGGTAGCACCCGTACACTTTGGTATGTCTTGATGTTTGCCAGGGGCTTTATAGCACCCCACATTACGGCAACAAAAGTCCGAACACTTCTTATAAGTATAGTTCGGCATCCCGAATTTAGCATTATATGCATTGGCTCTGAATCATGTCTTTGGTTAATAGTTGGGTTGCCCGGCTCATGTGCTTGCTACCCTACGTTCCGGTACATCGGCTAGGGTAGTAAAGGGAGAACTACTGCGATTGTGCCCTGGTCGAAACCGGATGAGCACCTCAGTAGAGAAAGCCGAAAACTGACTGTCATGATGTGACGAGAGTCGGTCAGCTGTTCGGAGGTCTCAAATCGTTGGAGATTTTTCCGCATTACGCGAAGGATTGGTACTTCCCGATCAGACACTGACAGCACTCTGGTTCGTATACCAGGGGCTGCGCCTATGTTTTATTATAAAACTCCTACGGCTAAGTGAGGCCGTTCAAGCCGTATAGTCTGGTTGCCTGGTTCGTTGCGCTAAACAACTCCTTCAAGGACCATATAATTGGATCAAGATTGTTTAGATACCATCCCGAACACCTCCGTACTACCTACGTGAGGGAAGAAGCCGACGACTGGCCAACCCTCATATTTCATACAACACGGCCGCACAGGAGGATACAATCAAAACATAATAAAGATTATATTTCAAAGCGGATTTGTTTGCATCATACAAGGCAAAATATGAATGTATTCATTCGAGAATAATGTCCTTCCTGCACTGTGTTGCTACAAGTCGAGATCCCTCTAGGATATCCGCAAAATATCGCTCGGGTGTGCGGTGCTCCTTGCCCTCCGGCGGCCCCCGGGCCACCTCGACGGCGTCCATCTTCGCCCACCACATCTTGCAACGAGCGAAGGCCATGCGGGCACCCTCGATGCAGACTGATCGCTTGACGATGTCTAGCCGCGGACAAGCCTCCACCACCCGCTTCATGAGGCCAAAATAACTGCTAGGTATAGCTTTGGCTGGCCATAGTCGGATTATTAAATCCTTCATGGCCAGTTCGGCCATCCGGCGCAGCTCGACCAACTATTTCAGTTGATCGGCAAAGGCCACTGGATGTTCCGGCACAGCATACTGCGACCAAAACAGCTTCTCCGGAGAATCCCCTTCCCTGGCTTGGAAGAACTCCGCAACATCGGATACACTGTGCGGCAGATCCACAAAAGCCCCTGGGCAACTCCGAATCCGGTTTAGTAAAAGGTACTTCCTCTCCGCATACTTGCTTTGTATGTTAAACGCCTTACCCGCTGCGATCTTCTTTGCCTCCTGGATCTCCTGGAGAGCGTCCCGGGCCTCATTCCGTGCGGCCTTTGCGCTCTGACGAGCCTTGGTATGTTCGGCCTCTCGAGCCGATGCCTCGCGCTCCAAATCTTCACACTTCTTCACCATGTCCTGGAGCTCCTGCTGGACCTCGCCGACCCGAGCCTTGAGCTTCTTATGGGCGGCTTGGTGTTGGACAGCCTTCCCCTCTGCTTCGGCCAGGGCCTTTCTCAGGGCCTCGACCTGGTCATCGTTTTGTACAAATCATGGCATTTTGGTCATTGCATATCATTTTCTTCATTTTGAATATATAACAGGTTATTACTTACCTTGTTTCTCCCGAAGCTGCCTCTTCACTTGGCTCAGCTCTCCCCCGGCCTCCGCCAGTTTCTGCTTCAGTCCGGAGACTTCGGCAGTATGCGAGGCCGCGGCCAGCAACGACACCTGTATTTAAGAAAAATTTAGTTAGTTTCCTGTCATAGGAGATTGAATCCTCTGTCCGGTTTTTTCTTTCCGAACACCGGACAGTGTCTCAGGGGCTGTTGTCTACATTGGGATTCTCTCCTTTTGGCGTCACTTACCTCAAAACCTGTCAGCAGGTTGCCGCAGGCCTCGGTTAGTCCGCTCTTGGCGGACTGAACCCTTTCAATCACCATGCCCATAAGGACATGTTGCTCATCCATAATGGTACCGCCTCGCAGCACTTCCAGCAGATTATCCGGTGCCCCTGGTTGGATAGGGGGCACCGGCGGAACAGGCATCCCCCCTTCTTTCGAAGGAGGGTGCGTGCTGGATTCCGGAGCCGCCTTGGTCTCCGGAATTGAGTCCGGTTGAGGGCCGAATTGTATATGGCCCTCCCCGCCAGTCTCCAGGGGGATTGATTCCCCTTGGTGTCCGGCGACGGGGGTTTCGCCTTCGGGCGCCTCCTGAGCCTCTCCCCTGTCGGGAATAGTCCTTCGGGACAACACCTCCGCTTCATTCCTGGTCTTGGGGGAGTGTGCGGCTGGCGGGGAGTCGCTGGCCATCGCCTTGGAATCCAGCGAGCCTCCTGATGAGGATCGCGGAGGGCTATTGTGGGCCGGACTACATTAACAGAACCAATCGTCTCAATACAATGAGGAGGGGAAACTTCATGGGCGGATAAGGTGTTAGTACTTACGATGCGGCCCGAGGCTTAGCGCGGGGGCGTGTCTCCGGACTGTCCTCGACGTCCCATGCGGAGTTATCCGTGAGGGAGCCCTTCCCCCTTTTGGGCGCCTCCGCCTCCAGAGTTGCGAAGGCCGCCCTCGTCTTCCTCCCCCTATCGGGGGGAGAGTCACTCTCCTCCTCCTCCTCATCCATGTCATCTTCAGCGGCGGGGGAATGGGCCTTGTCTTCGGACATCGCATCCGAGGTACCCTTTCGGCGGGGGCCGCTCCAGACCCCCTTGGCCTTTCCTGTGGCCTTCTTCGCTGGTGCCTTATAAGGCCCCGGCTCCAGCATCTTTGCTAAGCGCGGGATGAGTGGCTCCTCGGGCAAGGGAGCCGAACACCAGATCTGCTTCGCCTTCTTCAACCAGTACTGAAAAGGCAATGCTAATGAAAGCTTAGATATCATCCTTGAAACAAGTTGTGTTGAAAACAACATACCTCATTGGGGAGGTGATTTATGTCGTGACCCCGGTCCGAGTCAGTGGCTGGTGGTATCTCGTTGCCCTTGAAAAGCAACTTCCAGGCATCTTCATGAGTCGTTTCGAAAAGCCTCACCAGGGTATGGTGTTTCTTTGGGTTGAAATCCCATAGAGGACGACTTCGGCTCTGGCAGGGAAGGATTCGGCGCACCAACATCACTTGGATTATGTCGATAAGCTTGATGTCCCTATCGATCATACTTTGGATACGCATTTGTAGCGCAATCAGCTCATCCGACGAACACCAGTTTAGGCTCTTCTCGACCTAGGAGGTGAGCCACACGGGGGCGCCGGAGTTGAATTCGGCAGCCGCGGCCCAGGTGGCATCGCGGGGTTCGGTGATGTAGAACCGTAGCTTCTACCATTCCTTGACAGATTCCATGAATGTGCCTTTTGGCCAAGAGAAATTGGTGAGCTTGCTCACCATGGCGCCCTCGCACTCTACGTGCTGTCCGTCCACCACCTTGGGCTTCATGTTGAAGGTTTTGAGCCACAACCCGAAGTGGGGGTGGATGCGGAGGAAGGCCTCGCACATGACGATGAACACCGAGATATTGAGGAAGCAGTCCAGGGATAGATCGCGGAAGTCTATCCCGTAGTAGAACATTATCCCGCGGACGAAGGGGTGGAGTGGAAACCCTAGCCCGCGGAGGAAGTGAGGGATGAACACTACCCTCTCGTTGGGCTTCGGGGTGGGGATGATTTGTCCCCGGGCTGGAAGACGGTGGGCGATTTCCTTCGCCAGGTACCCGGCCGCCCGAAGCTCGGCGATGTCTTCCTCCTTAACAGAGGAGGCCATCCATTTGCCCTGGCCTCCGGATCCGGACATGGTTGAGTGCTTTCTCGAGATAGGGAAATGAGAACTTGGGCATTGGAGCTCAAGAACGGAGAGGCAGGAAGAAAGCGTGGGAGAAGAAAGGGGAATCTTATCTCCTTATAAGGGCGGTGAATATCGAACGCCTCACATTCGCCTTAAAATTCGCCTGCTCCCAAGGGCTGTGTAAACGGCGCAGTTGGGTTAACCACGCCCGTGTTGATGAGAATCCTGTAATAAGGGGGCACGATATCTGCTTTGAC
Source organism: Triticum aestivum (assembly GCF_018294505.1). Classification (NCBI taxonomy): domain Eukaryota; kingdom Viridiplantae; phylum Streptophyta; class Magnoliopsida; order Poales; family Poaceae; genus Triticum; species Triticum aestivum. The sequence continues at coordinate 611,642,465 of NC_057800.1, forward strand.
AAGATGTGCCAGTGACAACCGCATCTCGAAATGTGGGGCAAAAACGGTTCGAAATTATGACCGGACAGGCGTGACGTCACATTACTAAAGTTGTCAGCAGATTGGACTCGTGTGTTATTATATTCTCTCTACGGTTGTGTGCGGTGTGTGTTACAGGTCCGGACATGATCAATTCGTCCGAAGACTATTCGGGAGTTCGGAAGCCGCCTTGTAATGCCGAAGACAACACTACGCATCGGATACCTTGTCATTGAAGCCAGGTTCAGGGGCTATTGAGGGAGTCCTGGACTAAGGGGTCCTCGGGCGTCCGACCTATTATCTATGGGCCGGACTGATGGGCTGTGAAGATATCAAGACCGAAGACTGTACATGTGTCCGGATAAGAATTTCCTTGGCATGGAAGGCATGCTTGGCAAACAACTATGAAGATTCCATCTTATGTAACCGACTCTATGTAACCCTAGATGCCCCCGGTGTCTATATAAACCGGAGGGAGTAGTCCCGAAAGGATATACTCAATACCATAGTCATACAGGCTAGACTTCTAGGGTTTAGCCATTATGATCTCGTGGTAGATCAACTCTTGTAATACTCATATTCATCAAGATCAATCAAGCAGAAAGTAGGGTATTACCTCCATAGAGAGGGACCAAACCTGGGTAAACATCGTGTCCCCTGTCTCATGTTACCATCAACCTTAGACGCACAGTTTGGGACCCCCTCCCCAAGATCCGCCGGTTTTGACACCGATAGAGGGAGAGGGAAAGAGGGGTCGCGCCCCCTCCCCTAGTCCTATTCGGACTCCCCTTGGGGGGCGCCACCTCCTGACTGTTGCCCTCTCTCTCCCTTAAGGCCCAGTAAGGCCCATTACTCCCCCTGAGGGGTTCCAGTAACCCCTTCGGCACTCTGGTTTTATCCGAAACCACCCAGAACACTTCTGGTGTCTGAATGTAGCCTTCCAATATATCAATCTTTATGTCTCGACCATTTTGAGACTCCTCGTCATGTCCGTGGTCTCATCCGGGACTCCAAACAATCTTCGATACATCAAATCACATAACTCATAATACAAATCGTCATTGAATGTTAAGCGTGCGAACCCTACGGGTTCGAGAACTATGTAGACATGACCGAGACATATCTCCGATCAAGAACCAATAGCGGAACCTGGATGCTCATATTGGCTCCTACATATTGTACGAAGATCTTTATCGGTCAAACCGCATAACAACATACATTGTTCCCTTTGTCATCGGTATGTTACTTGCCCGAGATTCGATCGTCGGTATCATCATACGTAGTTTAATATCGTTATCGGCAAGTCTCTTTACTCATTTCGTAATGCATCATCCCGTGGCTAAATCATTAGACACATTGCTTTCAAGGCTCATAGTGATGTGCATTACCGAGAGGGCCCAGAGATACCTCTCTGAAACACGGACTGACAAATCCTAATCTCGATCTATGCCAACTCAACAAACACCATCGGAGACACCTGTAGAGCATCTTTATAATCACCCAGTTACGTTGTGACGTTTGATAGCACACTAAGTGTTCCGCTGGTATTCGAGAGTTGCATAATCTCATATTCATAGGAACATGTATAAGTCATGAAGAAAGCAATAGCAATAAAATAAACGATCATAGTGCTAAGCTAACCGATGGGTCCTGTCCATCACATCATTCTCTAATGATGTGATTCCGTTCATCAAATGATAACAGATGTCCGTGGCTAGGAAACATAACCATCTTTGATTAACGAGCTAGTCAAGTAGAGGCATACTAGGGACATTCTGTTTGTCTATGTATTCACACATGTACTAAGTTTCCAGTTAATACAATTCTAGCATGAATAATAAACATTTATCATGATATAAGGAAATATAAATAACAACTTTATTATTGCCTCTAGGGCATATTTCCTTCAGTCTCCCACTTGCACTAGAGTCAATAATCTAGATTACACAATAATGATTCTAACACCCATGGAGTCTTGGTGCTGATCATGTTTTGCTCATGAGAGAGGCTTAGTCAACGGGTCTGCAACATTCAGATCCATATGTATCTTGCAAATCTCTATGTCTCTCTCCTTGACTTGACCGCGGATGGAATTGAAGCGTCTCTTGATGTGCTTGGTTCTCTTGTGAAATTTGGATTCCTTTGCCAAGGCAATTGCACTAGTATTGTCACAAAAGATTTTCATTGGACCCGATGCACTAGGTATTACACCTAGATCAGATATGAACTCCTTCATCCAGACTCCTTCATTTGCTGCTTCCGAAGCAGCTATGTATTCTACTTCACATGTAGATCCCGCCACGACGCTCTGCTTAGAACTGCACCAACTGACAGCTCCACCATTCAATAAAAATATGTATCCAGCTTGCGACTTAGAGTCATCCGGATCAGTGTCAAAGCTTGCATCGACGTAACCGTTTACGACGAGCTCTTTGTCACCTCCATAAATGAGAAACTGTCCTTTTCAGGTATTTCAGGATGTTCTTGACCGCTGTCTAGTGATCCACTCCTAGATTACTTTGGCACCTCCCTGCTAAACTAATAGCAAGGCACACATCAGGTCTGGTACACAGCATTGCATACATGATAGAACCTATGGCTGAGGCATAGGGAATGACTTTCATTTTCTCTCTATCTTCTGCAGTGGTCGGGCATTGAGTCTGACTCAACTTCACACCTTGTAACACATGCAAGAACCCTTTCTTTGCTTGATCCATTTTAAACTTCTTCAAAACTTTATTAAGGTATGTGCTTTGTGAAAGTCCAATTAAGCGTCTTGATCTATCTCTATAGATCTTGATGCCCAATATATAAGCAGCTTCACCGAGGTCTTTCATTGAAAAATTCGTATTCAAGTATCCTTTTATGCTATTCAAAAATTCAGTATCATTTCCGATCAACAATATGTCATCCACATATAATATCATAAATGCTATAGAGCTCCCACTCACTTTCTTGTAAATACAGGCTTCTCCAGAAGTCTGTATAAAACCATATGCTTTGATCACACTATCAAAGCGTATATTCCAACTCCGAGATGCTTACACCAGTCCATAAATGGATCGCTGGAGCTTGCACACTTTGTTAGCACCTTTCGGATTGACAAAACCTTCCGGTTGCATCATATACAACTCTTCTTTAAGATATCCATTAAGGAATGCAATTTTGACATCCATTTGCCAAATTTCATAATCATAAAATGCGGCAATTGCTAACATGATTCTGATGGACTTAAGCATCACTACGTGAGAAGGTCTCATCATAGTCAACTCCTTGAACTTGTCGAAAACCTTTCGCAACAAGTCGAGCTTTTAGACAGTAACATTATCGTCAGCGTCAATCTTCTTCTTGAAGATCCATTTATTCTCTATGGCTTGTCGATCATTGGGCAAGTCAACCAAAGTCCACACTTTGTTCTCATACATGGATCCCATCTCAGATTTCATGGCCTCAAGCCATTTTGCGGAATCTGGGCTCATCATCGCTTCCTCATAGTTCGTAGGTTCGTCATGGTCAAGTAACATGACCTCCAGAACAGGATTACCGTACCACTCTGGTGCGAATCTTGCTCTAGTTGACCTACGAGGTTTAGTAGTAACTTGATCAGAAGTTTCATGATCAACATCATTAACTTCCTCACTAATTGGTGTAGGAATCACTGGAACCAATTTCTGTGATGAACTACTTTCCAATAAGGGAGAAGGTACAGTTACCTCATGAAGTTCTACTTTCCTCCCACTCACTTCTTTCGAGAGAAACTCCTTCTCTAGAAAGGATCCATTCTTAGCAATGAATATCTTACCTTCGGATCTGTGATAGAAGGTGTACCCAACAGTTTCCTTTGGGTATCCTATGAAGACACATTTCTCCAATTTGGGTTCGACCTTATCAGGTTGAAGCTTTTTCACATAAGCATCACAACCCAAACTTTAAGAAATGACAACTTGGGTTTCTTCCTAAACCACAGTTCATATGGTGTCGTCTCAATGTATTTTGATGGTGCCCCATTTAACGTGAATGCAGCCGTCTCTAAAGCATAACCCCAAAACGATAGCCGTAAATCAGTAAGAGACATCATAGATCGCACCATATCTAATAAAGTGCGGTTACGACGTTCGGACACACCATTACGCTATGGTATTCCAGGTGGCGTGAGTTGCGAAACTATTCTGCATTGTTTCAAATGAAGACCAAACTCATAACTTAAATATTCACCTCCACGATCAGATCGTAGAAACTTAATTTTCTTGTTACGATGATTTTCCACTTCACTCTGAAATTCTTTGAACTTTTCAAATGTTTCAGACTTATGTTTCATCAAGTAGATATACCCATATCTGCTCAAATCATCCATGAAGGTCAGAAAATAACAATAGCCGCCGCGAGCATCAATACTCATCGGACCGCAAACATCAGTATGTATTATTTCCAATAAGTCTGTTCTCACTCCATTGTTCCAGAGAACGGAGTCTTAGTCATCTTGCCCATGAGGCATGGTTCGGAAGCATCAAGTGATTCATAATCAAGTGATTCCAAAAGCCCATCAACATGGAGTTCCTTCGTGCGCTTTATACCAATATGACCTAAACGGCAGTGCCACAAATAAGTTGCACTATCGTTATTAAACTTATATCTTTTGGCTTCAATACTATGAATATGTGTATCACTACTATCGAGATTTAATAAAAATAGACCACTCATCAAGGGTGCATGACCATAAAAGATATTACTCATATAAATAGAACAACCATTATTCTCTGATTTAAATGAATAACCATCTCGCATCAAACAAGATCCAGATATAATGTTCATGCTTAACGCTGGCACTAAATAACAATTATTCAGGTCTAATACTAATCCGGAAGGTAGATGTAGAGGTAGTGTGCCGACCACGATCACATTGACTTTGGAACCATTTCCCACGCGCATCGTCACCTCATCCTTAGTCAATCTTCGCTTAATCCGTAGCCCCTGTTTCGAGTTGCAAATATGAGAAACAGAACCAGTATCAAATACCCATGCGCTACTGCGAGCATTAGTAAGGTACACATCAATAAAATGTATATCAAATATACCTTTCACTTTGCCATCCTTCTGATCCGCCAAATACTTGGGACAGTTCCGCTTCCAGTGACCAGTCCCTTTGTAGTAGAAGCACTCAGTCTCAGGCTTAGGTCCAGACTTGGGCTTCTTCACTTGAGCAGCAACTTGCTTGCCGTTCTTCTTCAAGTTCCCCTTCTTCCCTTTGCCCTTCTTCTTGAAACTAGTGGTCTTGTTGACCATCAACACTTGATGATCCTTCTTGATTTCTACCTTCGCAGCCTTTAGCATTGCGAAGAGCTTGGGAATTGTCTTATCCATCCCTTGCATATTATAGTTCATCATGAAGCTTTTGTAGCTTGGTGGCAGTGATTAAAGAACTCTGTCAATGACACTATCACCAGGAAGATTAACTCCAAGATGAGTCAAGTGGTTGTGGTACCTAGATATTTTGAGTATATGTTCACTGACAGAACTATTCTCCTCCATCTTGCAGCTATAGAAATTATTGGAGACTTCATATCTCTCAATTCGGACATTTGCTTGAAATATTAACTTCAACTCCCGGAACATCTCATATGCTCCATGACGTTCAAAATGTCGTTGAAGTCCCGATTCTAAGTCGTAAAACGTTCATCAGCTTTGCTCTGCCAGACATTCATAACATCTGGTGTTGCTGCTGCAGCAGGCTTTGCACCTAGCGGTGCTTCGAGGACGTAATTCTTCTATGCAGCAATGAGGATAATCCTCAAGTTATGGACCCAGTCCATGTAGTTGCTACCATCATCTTTCAACTTAGCTTTCTCTAGGAACGCATTAAAATTCAAAGGAACAGTAGCACGGGCTATTTATCTACAACAACATAGACATGCAAAATACTATCAGGTACTAAGTTCATGATAAATTAAAGTTCAATTAATCATATTACTTAAGAACTCCCACTTAGACAAATATCCCTCTAATCATCTATGTGATCACGTGATCCATATCAACTAAACCATGTCCGATCATCACGTGAGATGGAGAGTTTTCAATGGTGAACATCACTATGTTGATCATATCTACTATATGATTCACGCTCGACCTTTTGGTCTCAGTGTTACGAGGCCATATCTGCATATGGTAGGCTCGTCAAGTTTAACCTGAGTATCCTGCTTGTGCAAAACTGGCTTGCACCCGTTGTATGTGAACGTAGAGCTTATCACACCCGATCATCACGTGGTGTCTCGACATGACGAACTGTAGCAACGGTGCATACTCAGGGAGAACACTTATACCTTGAAATTTAGTGAGAGGTCATCTTATAATGCTACCGCCGTACTAAGCAAAATAAGATGCATAAAAGATAAACATCACATGCAATCAATATGAGTGATATGATATGGCCATCATCATCTTGTGCCTTTGATCTCCATCTCCAAAGCACCGTCATGATCACCATCGTCACCGGCTTGACACCTTGATCTCCATCGTAGCATCATTGTCGTATCGCCAACTATTGCTTCTACGACCATTGCTACTGCTTAGTGATAAAGTAAAGCGATTACATGGCGATTGCATTTCATACAATAAAGCGACAACTATATGGCTCCTACCAGTTGCCGATAACTTTGTTACAAAACATGGTCATCTCATACAACAATTTATATAATCACGTCTTGACCATATCACATCACAACATCCCCTGCAAAAACAAGTTAGACGTCCTCTACTTTGTTGTTGCAAGTTTTACGTGGCTGCTACTGTGGCACCCGGGCTCAGAGAAACCGGAACGCCCCGTATTCCAGCCCAGAGATTGAGGAGAAGTCTCTGCAATACGACACTACTTGACATAGAACAAATCAGCTCTTATTACAATAATAATAATATAAGGGTCTGATGTTACAAAGAAGCACATCAGCGCGGCGACACTACTCCTGCGATACTACACTTGCTCTATGCTAGCAGCGAAACAACTCGTAGCAACGGAATACTTCTAGCAGCGGAACAACGACGAAGGTGGTGAACTCCACTCCGCAGGGACTCTGGCTGGGACACGATCTAGCTCGCACGCACGGCAACCTTGACAAGCAATCAAGCAATCATGACATCACCTGCAATCTGGCATGACACGCCAGGTCAGTACATTGAGTGTACTTGCAAGCTCACAACAACCATAAACATCAAGGTAAGACAATAACATAGCATTAACAGGTTAATTAATTAACAATTATCATGATGAAACAACTACTAAACCTGGTATGAAACTGATACAATATTGATAAATCACCATCTCAGATCTCCATAACCATATCTCTCTTGGCTAATCGGCCAAGTAACATACCATCTCGATCACCTCATGATCAAAACCAAACAGTGATCTTTCCGGCGATCACAACCATGAACAACACTTGGTCTCAAACGGTGATCTTTCCGGCAATCACTACCATGACCAACAGTTGGTCTCCAACATCATCATCAACATCCTGCCAATCTATACTGCTCAAAATATCAACATATAATTCACCTATAAGTCATTCCGTCATGTGCGTGTTGATCGAACAGTGTGACCTAGTACGAACTTGTGCCCATGACCGAGGACGCGGCTATCGATAGTTTAAACAAACACACTCTGCAGAGGTAGCACACTTTACCCACACCACGGAACTCATGGCCTCGTACTCCCATTCGGGTGGACCAATGGCGTTTCGACAAAACCGATCTACTGCGATGACACTCTCCCGGCCACTCCGACTCACTCCCCACTGGGCTAGTCTTGAGTGGCCCCGTGTCTACCAAAGACACCAATGGCCACCGTCGTGGCCAAAACAATAAACCGTCCCAAATGGGGACATGTGCACATAACAACAACAACGGGCACACAAGGCTTATCTCCGCCTACCTGATCAGGGTAGCGTGCGCCCATAACCTTCCCTCGTTGGAGGCACTGGCGAGAGACACGGCAATAGCATCACATTAGGGCCTTCCCATAAAGGCAAATGTGGTTGCACTGGAGAAAGCCCGGTTCGGTGGCACCTGACCAACTTAATGATAGAATTTATCCCCAAAAATATAACTGTAATGACTGATACTCCGATACCATCTATCAACCTATAATCCAAGTCATAGCGTACCCAACAAATAATCCAAGCATCATAACATCATACCAAGATACTCCGCGTATATTGTAACACTACTATCAGGATGAATCCAAGAACAACAAGACTACTACTCAAATATCAAGAACTAACTATCCAACTATGATCCACATGCAAGCCTCATCTCCAACATCATACTCCAAAACATAATATCATCTAGCATCATGATGGAAATAACACTAGCCACTAATAATCCAAAGGCAACATGATATCCAAAGTAATACTCCAAAATAATACCAGGTACCATCACGAAAATAATCATAATAGCCACTAAGAATCCAAAGGCACATGTCATCCACATAATCATCAAAACATAAGTCCTAGAACTCCAAGCAATATCATGGCAATATCAAGATCGAAACAATACTCCGAGAAATGCCATGAACACTCATACATAGTTAATGCAATATTTTAAACAAGTTCAGACAAACCATGTCACTGCATTGCAATCATGCAAATGGAGGGTGTGGCTTGCCTGGGGTGGAAGAAATCACCGGGAGAAAGTGCGAGAAACTCGTGGAAAGAATCGTCGGAAAATGTTCTCTCTCGGAGGGGCTGATTTGGGGCTATGGGTAAAAACATATGAATGTTTTTCTGCCAGGGACCTATATGTAAAGAAATCATTACAAACAGGCCCTCAGCTGGAAAACATAACGCGTACTACAGAGAAATACACCTTTGCCTTGGGGAAGCATATTTCAGACTAAAACAGAGAGATAATACGGTGTTTGCGTCTCCACTTAATCCAGTCAGCAGAGGCGGGACCGGGCCTAGAGCCACTGGCAGGTGGGGCCACGGGGTCCAGGCGCCAACTGGAGGGAAGGGGCCGTGGTCTTCGTCTTCTCCTCGTGCTCGCCCGCGGAGTAGAGGGAAGTCGCCGGCGCCGGCGCTCGCCTGGCCGACTCCGGCCATCCCCCGAGCCATGCAGCACATTGGCACGTTTAGGGAGATGAGCTGCACCCATCCAGTGGCTACCCGCACACCAGGGAGGAGTGGAACGGCGGCGCGCCACGGATGCAGAGAACCACGGCGTCGGACAACTTCAGTGGCGCGCGGCCACGCTGGCTCCGGAGAGAGACGGAGAAGATGGGGAGGTTCGGTATGATCTGGTAGATCTACTGGTAGTGGGAAAAGGAGGGGAGGAGCCTGGGGCTGCTCGGATTCGAGCAGAGCCCGATGGCGGCTATGGCGGCCATGGCGAGCAGGGAGGGGCTCCAGTGATGATCTAAGGGGTCGGGGAGGCTTCTGGGAGTGATTGAGGTCGAGTAGTGAGGAGAAACATGCCCGCGATGACGTTATATAGGCAGGGGAGGGGTGTGCCGTGCTGGCGTTGCCGCGGACGCGTGGCCGGCACCGTGGACACGTGTGCACACACCCGAGCTCGCTGGTAGATGATGACCCACAAGTATAGGGGATCTATCGTAGTCCTTTCGATAAGTAAGAGTGTCGAACCCAACGAGGAGCAGAAGGAAATGATAAACGGTTTTCAGCAAGGTAGTCTCTGCAAGTACTGAAATAAGTGGTAACAGATAGTTTTGTGATGAGATAATTTGTAACGAGCAACAAGTAACAAAAGTAAATAAAGTGCAGCAAGGTGGCCCAATCCTTTTTGTAGCAAAGGACAAGCCTGGACAAACTCTTATATAAGGAAAAGCGCTCCGGAGGACACATGGGAATATCGTCAAGCTAGTTTTCATCACGCTCATATGATTCACGTTCGGTACTTTGATAATTTGACATGTGGGTGGACCGGTGCTTGGGTGCTATTCTTACTTGAACAAGCATCCCACTTATGATTAACCTCTATTGCAAGCATCCGCAACTACAACAAAAGTATTAAGGTAAACCTAACCATATCATGAAACATATGGATCCAAATCAGCCCCTTACGAAGCAACGCATAAACTAGGGTTTAAGCTTCTGTCTCTCTAGCAACCCATCATCTACTTATTACTTCCCAATGCTTTCCTCATGGCCCAAATAATGGTGAAGTGTTATGTAGTCAACGTTCACATAACACCACTAGAATCTAGACAACATACATCTCATCAAAATATCGAACGAATACCAAATTCACATGACTACTAATAGCAAGACTTCTCCCTTGTCCTCAGGAACAAACGTAACTACTCACAAAGCATAAACATGTTCACAATAAGAGGGGTAATAATATGCATAAAAGGATCTGAACATATGATCTTCCACCAATTAAACCAACTAGCATCAACTACAAGGAGTAATTAACACTACTAGCAACCTACTAGCACCAATCCTGGACTTGGAGACAAGAATTGGATAAAAGAGATGAACTAGGGTTTTGAGATGAGATGGTGCTGATGAAGATGTTGATGGAGATTGCCCTCTCCCGATGAGAGGAGCATTGGTGATGACGATGGCGATGATTTCCCCCTCCGGGAGGGAAGTTTCCCCGGCAGAACAGCTCTGCCGGAGCTCTAGATTTGATCCGCCAAGGTTCCGCCTCGTGGCGGCGGAGTTTCATCCCGAAAGGTTGCTTCCAATTTTTTTCTCGACGAAAGATTTCATATAGGAGAAGATGGTCATCAAAGAGCCACCAGGGGGCCCACGAGGTAGGGGGGCGCGCCCTAGGGGGGCCGTCCCCCACCCTCGTGAGTAGGGTGTGGGCCCCCTGGTCTTCATCTTTGGCGAGGATTTTTCATTATTTATTATAAGGTGTTCCATGGAGTTTCAGGACTTTTGGAGTTCTGTAGAATAGGTCTCTAATATTTGCTCCTTTTCCAGCCCAGAATTCCAGCTGCCGGCATTCTCCCTCCTTATGTAAACCTTGTAAAATAAGAGAGAATAGCCATAAGTATTGTGACATAATGTGAAATAACAGCCCATAATGCAATAAATATCGATATAAAAGCATGGTGCAAAATGGACGTATCAACTCCCCCAAGCTTAGACCTCGCTTGTCCTCAAGCGAAAAGCCGAAATCGAAAAATATGTCCACATGTTTAGAGATGAAGGTGTCGATAAAAATAAAATACGGACATGAGGGCATCATGATCATTCTTAGAGCAGCAACTTATATAATTCTTGTCATATGATATCTTATGCTAGAGTAATAATTCAATCACAATATCAAGCATGAATTGTAAACTTCATTGAAAACTAACAAACTATAATCTCGGTCATTGAAGCAATTGCAATTTATCATAACATAGGAAAGAGTCAATGTATAAGAGCTTTTCAGCAAGTCCACATACTCAACTATCATATAATCTTTCACAATTGCTGACACTCACGCAATACTTATGGGTGTGGAGTTTTAATCGGACACAGAGAAAGATAGGGGTTTATAGTCTTGCCTCCCAATGTTTTACCTCAACAGTAATAGTTCATGAAAACCCACATCCAATTAGCCATATATACCGGGATCTTTCCAACATATTGTTCTTGCCAAAGGGTAAAATGTAAAAAGTAAGGGTGAAGATCACCATGACTCTTGCATAAGGTAGAAGATAATGATAACAGATAGGCCCTTCGCAGAGGGAAGTAGAGGTTGTCATGCGCTTTTATGGTTGGAAAGAACGTCACTTTATATTGCCCCTTGTGATATGAACCTTTATTATGCAGTCCGTTGCTTTTATTACTTTCACATCACAAGATCGTATAAAGCTTATTTCTCCCACACCAATCAATCATACATATTTAGAGAGCAATTTTTATTGCTTTGCACCGATGACAACTTACTTGAAGGATCTCACTCAATCCATAGGTAGGTATGGTGGACTCTCATGGCAAAAATGGTTTAAGGGTATTTGGAAGCACAAGTAGTATCTCTACTTGGTGCAATGAATTTGGCTAGAATGAGGGGGAAAGGCAAGCTCAACACGTTGGAGGATCCAAGACAATATAATTTATCTCAGATGTAAGAAAACATAACCCATTACATTGTCTTCCTTGTCCAATGTCAACTCTTTAGCATGTCATATTTTAATGAGTGCTCACAATCATAGAAGATGTCCAAGATAGTATATCTATATGTGAAGACCTCTCTTTCTTTATTACTTCCTATTAATTGCAACGATGACCAAACTATGCTTGTCAACTCTCAACAACTTTTATTCATCATACTTTTTCTATGTGAGCTCATTACTCTCCATGAGATCCATATGATCTCTTTGTTTATTTTTATTTCTCTCTTTTCTTTTATTCACTTAGGATCATGGCAAAATAATCAAGCCCTTGACTCAACACTAATCTTTATTATATAACTCATAGACTCGATTACATAGAAGGATAATAAAGCCAAACTCACAACTAGATCACACTAAGAACTTTTATTCTACTAGATCAAGATACTACTAATAAGATCAAACTAAGGAAAACGGTAAATATAAAAGTGATGGTGATACGATACCGGGGCACTCCCCCAAGCTTGGCAGTTGCCAAGTGGAGTGCCCATACCCAGATACTCAATTCTTCTTTGTTGGAGGAGACGATGGAGGTGTTGTTGATGATGCGGGCTTGTCATCCATCTTCCAAGGCATAGGTTCACCATCATAGAAAGATGATCGAGTCTCCGGAATCCTCGAATCTGCAGCCAAACTCATTCTTTTGAATCTATATTCATACTCATAGTTTTGGTTTTACAGGTCATAGATTTGGGCTTGGAGGTGCTCGATCTTCTCATGTATCTTCAAGATGGCCTCCTCGGTGTTCTTGGCATCCGGCTTGTAGTTGTTAGTGAACTCCATGAGCATCATGTGGCTAGTGTTGATTCCACTCTCCACCATCCCCTGGCAGTTGAAAACTTGTTGCTCCATTGCTTCGAGCCTCGTCTCCACGCTTCCGATTCCCATTGGTCCCTTAGCATCGCGGATGTGCAGCAACCCATCACGCATCTCAATGGTTTGAGGGTGTCACAGCACCTCCGTGAGGTAAGGGTTGATGACCTTCTCAAAGAACTTGTCCTTGGAAGCACTTGGGGACGTCATGATAATCTAGATCTGTCAGAAAAACAGCTCAAAACAAAAACAGGAGATTTTTGCGTGATACGGGAGTCCAAACCCCCGGGAGATTATATAATGAATTTTTACCGACCAAAATACGTATCATGCAAGAAAACGGAGTCCAGAAGGCACACAAGGAGCTCATGAGGTAGGGGGGCGCGCCTAGGGGGGTAGGGCGCGCCCTCCACCCTCGTGTCCTTCCCGGACTACTACTTAATTTTCTATTTTTCTAAATATTCCAAAACAGAGAAATATTGCCTTAAAAATTGTCTTGGAGTCGGTTTACTTACCGTACCACATACCTATTCCTTCTCGGAGTCTGAAATGTTCTGGAAAGTGTCCCTTATGTATTCCTCCGGGGTTACGGTTTCAATGATATTGGTTTCAACATTTATGGGATTACCTGAGATATAGTGTTTGATTCTTTGACCGTTTACCACCTTCGGATTTGTGCCTTCGAAGTTGTTGATTTTTATGGCACCAGAATGATAGACCTCTTTGTTAACATAGGGGCCTTCCCATTTAGAGAGAAGTTTTCCTACAAAAAATCTTAAACGAGAGTTGTATAGCAATACATAATCACCTACATTAAACTCACGCTTTTGTATCCTTTTGTCATGCCATCTTTTAACCTTTTCTTTAAACAACTTGGCATTTTCATAAGCTTGGGTTCTCCATTCATCAAGTGAGCTAATATCAAATAACCTCTTTTCGTCGGCAAGTTTAAAATCATAATTGAGCTCTTTAATAGCCCAATATGCCTTATGTTCTAGTTCGAGAGGTAAGTGACATGCTTTTCCATATACCATTTTATACGGAGACATACCCATAGGGTTTTTATATGCAGTTCTATACGCCCATAATGCATCATCAACTTTCTTGGACCAATTCTTTCTAGACCTATTAACAGTCTTTTGCAAAATTAATTTGAGTTCTCTATTACTCAATTCTACTTGACCACTAGACTGTGGGTGAAACGGAGATGCAATTCTATGATTGACTTCATATTTAGCAAGCATTTTACAGAAAGCACCATGAATAAAATGTGAACCACCATCAGTCATTAAATACCTAGGGAATCCAAACCTCGATGAGGGAGTCCTGGATTAGGGGGTCTCCGGACAGCCGGATTATATCCTTTGGCTGGACTGTTGGACTATGAAGATACAAGATTGAAGACTTTGTCTCATGTCCGGATGGGATTCTCTTTGGCGTGGAAGGCAAGCTAGGCAATACGATATGTATATCTCCTCCTTTGCAACCGACCTTGTGTAACCCTAGCCCCCTCCGGTGTCTATATAAACCAGAGGGTTTTAGTCCGTAGGACAATGTACAATCATACCATAGGCTAGCTTCTAGGGTTTAGTCTCTCCGATCTCGTGGTAGATCTACTCTTGTACTACCCATATCATCAATATTAATCAAGCAGGACGTAGGGTTTTACCTCCATCCAGAGGGCCCGAACCTGGGTAAACTTCATGTCCCTCGCCTCCTGTTACCATCCGGCCTAGACGCACAGTTCGGGACCCCCTACCCGAGATCCGCCGGTTTTGACACCGACATTGGTGCTTTCATTGAGAGTTCCTCTGTGTCATCGCCGTCAGGCTCGATGGCTCCTACGATCATCGATAGCGATGCAGTCCAGGGTGAGACCTTCTCCCTGGACAGATCTTCATCTTCGGCGGCTTCGCACTGCGGGCCAATTCGCTTGGCCATCTGGAGCAGATCGAAAGCTACGCCCCTGGCCGTCAGGTCAGATTTGGAAGTTTAAACTACACGGCTGACATCCGCGGGGACTTGATCTTCGACGGATTCGAGCCACCTGCCGAGCGCGCCACACTGTCACGACGAGCATGATCTAGCTCTGCCACCGAATAGTGTCCAGGAGATCGCGTCGGCAACTGCTCCGACCCTCAGTTCAGAGCCAGATGCGACATCCATGGGCAGGTGGATAGACCCCGCCACGGAGGCCGCGCTCTCATTGGCGATCGAGCCGAGTATCGACCTTACTCTTCACGAGAGACGTGATGCCGAACTACTGGATTCCTCCTCGGCCACAGACTCCGAACCGCCTGCACCCGTGCCTATCGAATCTGATTGGGCACCGATCATGGAGTTTACCTCCGCGGATATTTTTCAGCACTCGCCCTTCAGCGATATACTGAACTCATTAAGGTCTCTCTCCCTGTCAGGAGAGTCCTAGCGGAACTATGTCCGGCAGGATTGGGATGCGGATGATGAAGAAATTCACCGCCCACCCACCACCCACTTAGTAGCCACTGTCGACAATTTAACCGACATGCTCGACTTCGACTACGAAGATATCGATGGTATGGACGACGACGCGGGAGGCGAAGAAGAACCACTGCCCACAGGGCACTGGATAGCCACCTCATCATATGATATATACATGGTGGACACACCCAAAGAAGGCAATGGCGACGAGACAACGGAGGATGACCCCTCCAAGAAGCAACCCAAGCGTCGACGTCAGCGGCGCCGCTCTAAGCCCCGCCTAGGCAAAAGTGGTGATACCGGCACAGGAGATAATAGCACTCGGGACAGTGCCGAAGATAACAACAATCCCCTCCAACAAGATTTAGAGCAGGAGGATGGAGAAACCAGCCCTCCCGAGAGAGCCGCAGATGGAGAGGCGGAGGATGATAATTACATGCCTCCCTCCGAAGACGAGGCAAGCCTCGATGATGATGAATTCGTCGTGCCTGAGGATCCCGTCGAACAAGAGTGCTTCAAGCGCCGACTTATAGCCACGACAAATAGCTCTAAGAAAAAGCAACAGCAGCTTCAAGCTGATCAAGATTTGCTAGCCGACAGATGGACTGAAATCCTTGCGGCCGAGGAATATAAACTCGAACGCCCCTCCAAGAGTTACCCAAAGCATAAGTTGCTACCCCGACTGGAGGAGGAAGCATATGATGCAGCTGACCGGCAACCTCGTGGCCGCGCAGAGAGGCATTTCAGCCAAAAGCTCAGCCCGCACTTCGATGCCACTCAAATAAAAATGTCAAGGCATGGGGAAATACGCCAGACCTACGAGATGTATTGGAGGACAATGCAAAACATGCAAGATCGATCTACGGATCACGAGGGCACGCCACTATGCGAGACGATAATCGTCACGCCAGATACAATAAAAGTAAGTCCGGCCAGGCCGAACACAGTGGGCAAGACTCATTTGAGCTGTGCCGCGATATAGCCCAGTACAGAGGTGCCGCACACCCCCTATGCTTCACAGACGAAGTAATGGATCATCAAATCCCAGAGGGTTTCAAACCCATAAATATAGAATCATACGACGACACAACAGATCCTGCGGTATGGATCGAGGATTTCCTCTTGCATATCCACATGGCCTGCGGTGATGATCCACACGCCATCAAATACCTCCCACTCAAACTCAAAGGACCAGCTCGACATTGGCTCAATAGCTTGCCAGCAGAGTCCATTGGCTGTTGGGAGGATCTGGAAGCCGCATTCTGCGACAACTTCCAGGGAACTTATGTGCGACCACCAGATGCCGATGACTTGAGCCACATAATTCAGCAGCCAGAGGAATCGGCCAGGCAATTCTGGACACGGTTCCTAACAAAGAAAAATCAAATCGTCGACTGTCCGGATGCAGAGGCCCTAGCAGCTTTTAAGCACAACATCCGCGACGAATGGCTCACCCGGCACCTTGGCCAGGAAAAGCCGAAATCTATGGCAGCCCTCACGACACTCATGACCCGCTTTTGTGCGGGAGAAGACAGCTGGCTGGCTTGCAGCAATAACATATCAAAGAACCATGGTACTTTGGATACCAAGGATGGCAATGGCAGGTCACGTCGCAACAAACATAAGTGCCGCATTAACGGTGACAATACCGAGGATACGGCAGTCAATGCCGGATTCAAAGGCTCTAAACCCAGTCAACGGAAAAAGCCATTCAAAAGAAGCACTCCTGGCCCGTCAAGTTTGGACCGTATACTCGAACGCTCGTGTCAAATACATGGCACCCCCGACAAGCCAGCCAACCACACCAACAGGGATTGTTGGGTGTTCAAGCAGGCCGGCAAGTTAAATGCCGAAAACAAAGATAAGGGGTCACATAGCGATGACGAGGAGGAGCCCCGGCAGCCGAACACTGGAGGAAGAAGAGGTTCCCCCCACAAGTGCGGACGGTGAACATGATATACGCAATCCACATCTCCAAGAGGGAGCGGAAGCGTGCGCTAAGGGACGTATATGCGTTGGAGCCAGTCGCCCCAAAGTTCAAACCATGGTCCTCTTGTCCGATCACCTTCGATCGCAGGGACCACCCCACTAGTATCCGTCATGGAGGATTCGCTGCACTGGTCCTAGACCCAATCATTAATGGATTTCACCTCACTCGAGTCCTTATGGATGGCGGCAGCAGCCTGAACCTGCTTTATTAGGACACAGTGCACAAAATGGGCATAGACCCCTCAAGGATCAAACCCACAAAAACGACCTTCAATGGCGTCATACCAGGTGTAGAGGCCCATTGCACAGGCTCAGTCGCACTGGAAGTGGTCTTCGGATCCCCGGATAACTTCTGAAGTGAAGAGTTAATCTTCGATATAGTCCCGTTCCGCAGTGGCTATCATGCACTGCTCGGGCGAACCGCATTTGCGAGATTCAATGCGGTACCGCATTATGCATACCTCAAGCTCAAGATGCCAGGACCCCGGGGGGTCATCACAGTTAATGGACACACAGAGCGCTCTCTCCGCACGGAGGAGCACACTGCAGTCCTCGCAGCAGAAGCACAAAGCAGCCTCTTGAGGCAATCCACTAGTTCGGCGATTCAAGACCCGGACACCTTCAAGCGCGCCCGGAATAATCGGCAACAAGACCGCCTGGCACGTTCCGAACTCGCATAGCAATGCGGCCCTCACCCCAGTACCAGCCAAACGGCTAACTCCGTGCCCCGCATACATAATTACGCATTAAAAATACCATGGGCACAGGTGGGGAGGGGGGCACAACTATGGCACGCCCCAAGATGCGGCTCAACCGCACTAGGGGCTTCCCGCTTTGTTAGTTTTCTCTTTCAGGACTTTAATCTCTACAAACCCCGTCCAGCAGCATGATTGCCGGACACATGATGCAGCAACCAAGGAGGCAGAAAGCTACGTCGCACCACGGAACTCCCAGGTGGATTACGATAACGAGTGAAATTCTTGCTTTAATACCATTCCTCAGCTTGCCCTTGGAGGGGACAAGTCAAATAGTCCTATTTTTTGCTTATCGCACTACTTGTATCATTCTGCTTTAACGCGCCTTTTTGAATAAACAATGCATAGCACTAAGACTATTATTGCATTCTTCCTTTATATATATATATATATTTTTTTTCATTCATGACATCTGGCACCCGTACACTCTGGTACGGCCAATACGCTAGGGGATTAAGCATACCCCATAATACAGCGTGAGAAGTCCGAACACTTTCGGCAGTGAAGCACCCCGAACTTATAGCATTATATGCATCAGCTCCGAATCATGTCTTGGGTCAATAGTTGGGTTTGCCCGGCTCCCATGTTTTGGTACCTTGCGTTCCGCTATATCGGCTAAGGTAGCACTGGGAGAACTACTGCGATTGTGCCCCGATTCAGCTGGGCTAAGCACCTCAGTAGAGAAAGCTAAAACTGACTGTCATGATAAGGCGAGAGACTGGTCGCTGTTCAAGAGGTTTCGAGTCCCTAAAGACTTATGCCGCTTAGAGCGAGGAGTCGGCTCTGTCCGGCTTAAGGCGTGTATAGCGCCTCGAATTCGGCCTTCCGAATACCAGGGGCTTCGTCGAAATTTAAAATTATAGAATTCTATGGCTAAGTGAGAGTGATAAAGCATTATAGTCCGATTGCCTTGTTTGTTGTGCTGAGCACCTCCCTCGAAGGACCCAAAAATGGGAACAAGAGTGCTCAGGTTTATCCCGAACATCCCAACACTCATGGCATGGGGGCAGAAGCCGACGACTAGCCATCTGTCAGATTTGATAAACAGCCGAACAGAAGGTAATACTTTAAATTCAAACAAGCGTTGCATAGCGCATATGAACAAGTTTTCATCACACAGGATCACATGAGCAAATTCATTAAAATATTACATCTTTCGTACACTCGTCCGCTACAAGACGGGCACCCTTCAGGACACCCTCATAGTACATCTCGGGGTGGCGATGCTCCTTGCCCGGCGGCGGCCCCTCCTTCACCAGCTTCACGGCGTCCATCTTGGCCCATTGCACCTTCGCACGGGCGAAAGCCCGGCATGCACCTTCGATGTAGACGGACCGCTTGATGACTTCCAGCCATGGGCAGGCATCCACAAGCCGCCTCACCAGGACAAAGTAGCTGTTGGGAAGGGCGTCGCCAGGCCACATCCGGACTATAAAGCCCTTCATGGCCTGTTCGGCCGCCTTGTGCAACTCGACCAGTTGCTTCAGCTGGTCGCTCATAGGCATTGGGTGTTCGGTCCCAGTATACTGAGACCAGAACAGCTTCTCTGTCGAGCTTCCCTCGTCGGCCTGGTAAAACTTGTCGGCATCCGACACACTGCGGGGCAAATCTGCGAATGCTCCTGGAGAGCTCCGGACTTGGGTAAGTAACAAGTAATTTACTTTCACATGCTTGCTTTGCATATTGAATGCCTTACCCGCCGCTATCTTCCTCATCATCTCAATCTCCTGGAGGGCCTTTTGGGCTTCAGCCTTGGCATTCTTTGCGCTCTCGAGGGCCGCGGCAAGCTCAGACTCTCGCGTCTTCGAGTCAAGCTCCAAAGCCTCGTGCTTCGTCACGAGAGCCTGGAGCTCTTGTTGCACCTCGCCCACCCGGGCCTCTTGCTTCTCCCGCTCGGTGCGCTCCTTGGCCGCTTTGTTTTCGGCCTCAGACAGTGCTTGCTTCAGGGTCGCCACCTCGGTAATGGCCCCTGGCAAATTCATGATGATCTTGTCATTTTGCAATCGCATCTTTTTGTGTATATATATATATATCTATATCTATAGACAAGGTATTACTTACCTTTGTTCTCCTTGAGCTGCCTCTTGGCAAGGCCGAGCTCCTTCTCGGACCCTTCGAGGTCCTGCTTTAGTGCGGCAACCTCCGCAGTCAGTGCGGCAGAGGCCAGCAACGAAGCCTGCATACGCATATAGACATACTTATATTAGACTCCTGCGATATTATTTGATCCTCTATTCGGCTTTTCTTTGTGAACACCGAACAGAGCATCAGGGGCTACTGTCTATGCGGTAATATTTTTCTTATATTTTAAATACTTACCTCAAAGCCTGTTAGAAGGCTAGCACAGGCTTCAGTCAGTTCGCTCTTGGTGGACTGAACCTTCTTGATCACCGCACTCATAATAGTGAGGTGCTCTTCGTTGATGGAAGCGCCGCGAAGCGCTCCCAGCAGGTTGTCCGGTGCCTCTGGATGGACAGAGGTCACTGGCACGGGCGTCTTACCCCTTTTGGAAGGGGGCCGCCTGCCCGAGTCCGGAACCACTGGAGGTTCCGGCACGGGGTCCGGCTGAGTGCCAAACTTGGAGCCCCCGGGAGCCTTGCTCCCTTTGCTCCTAGAGTCCCGAAGGTCGCTGTCGGTGTCAAAACCGGCGGATCTCGGGTAGGGGGTCCCGAACTGTGCGTCTAGGCCGGATGGTAACAGGAGAAAAGGGACACAAAGTTTTACCCAGGTTCGGGCCCTCTCGATGGAGGTAAAACCCTACGTCCTGCTTGATTAATATTGATGATATGGGTAGTACAAGAGTAGATCTACCATGAGATCGAGGAGGCTAAACCCTAGAAGCTAGCCTATGGTATGATTGTTGATGTGTATGTTGTCCTACGGACTAAAACCCTCCGGTTTATATAGACACAGGAGAGGGTTAGGGTTACACAAAGTCGGTTACAATGGTAGGAGATCTTCATATCCTTATCGCCAAGCTTGCCTTCCATGCCAAGGAAAGTCCCTTCCGGACACGGGACGGAGTCTTCAATCTTGTATCTTCATAGTCCAGGAGTCCAGCTGAAGGTATAGTCCGGCTATCCGAACACCCCCTAATCCAGGACTCCCTCAGTAGCCCCTGAACCAGGCTTCAATGATGACGAGTCCAGCACGCAGATTGTCTTTGGCATTGCAAGGCGGGTTCCTCCTCCAAATACTTCATAGAAGATTTCGAAGACGAAGATAGTGTCCGGCTCTGCAAAATAAGTTTCCACATATTGCCATGGAGATAATAATATTTACACCAATCTAATCTGCTGACGTATTCCGTAGCGTGTCACACCACGACCAAGCCTTTATCCAAGTCGTTTCATTATCCCACCTCAGCGCGTCATGCGAGGCGGTTTCCTTGGCATGTCTTGTTAAAGCAGAGATCGTGTCCCCTTATCCCGGGATTCTCATCAATACGGGCGTGGGTAACCCAACCGCTTCCAGGACTCCTAGATTATAGGCAAGTCCAAACGGACACGGAGAGGACGCTTGATATTCACCCTCTTTATAAAGGGGACAAGGCTTTTATTTTTCCCTCCCGTGCTTAATCGAATCCTTCCCCCACCTCAAGCTCAAACGCCCGAAGTTGAAGTCAGGCGCCCCGAACCTTCAATCATGTCCAGATCTAGCCTTCAAGGCCAATGGATGCCTTCCTCCATCACGGAAGAAGACATCAAGAAGTTGAGGGAGGCCAGATATCCGACCGCCGAGATTTTGCATCGGCTGCCTCCCCGAGGGCAGGCCGTCCCCACCCCCGAACCCAACGAGAACGTCGTGTTTGTTTCCCACTTCCTCCGAGGTCTAGGCCTTGCCCTGGATCCTTTCGTCAAGGGTCTGATGTTTTACTACGGGCTAGATTTTCATGATCTAGCTCCGGACTCCTTCCTTCATATCACGACATTTATTGTCGTGTGCGAGGCCTTCCTCCGGGTTACCCCCCACTTTGGCCTATGGCTCAAGACCTTTGAAGTGAAGCCGAAGCTGGTCGAGGGGCAATATGCAGCATGTGGAGGTGCCTCAATACACAAGATGACGGGAGCTCCGTGGCCCAAAGGTTCCATCCCAGAGGTGTCTGAATTGTGGCAACGGGAGTGGTTCTACTTCATGGCTCCTAGAAGTGCCAAGTGGGCGGCCCCGCTGTGTTCCGCTCGGGCCCCCCACCACAGCTGATGTCGTGGATCAGCAGAGGTCTGAGCTGGGGTCCAGTCAAGGACGTGCCTATATTGCAAGGCCGCATTCGAGATCTCTTCAATGGAGATTTCGGTTTGGTCGCGGTGATACAGGTTATGCTGGTTCGTCAAGTCCAGCCTTGCAAACGCCAGCCTCTTTGCCTTTGGGAGTTTAATCCTGAGGGACCACGTGCTATTCAAAATTTTCTCAGCCTGACGCACGAGGAGATGTACAAGTCGTTCTTTGGACCTCAGACGGAGTGTCCGGAAATCACCAAGGACATGGGCCTGAGTAGTAACCGCACCGCCGAACAGGTAAGGCATCTTCCGGCCGAACATACTTTCTCTACTTTGTTACGAAGTTATTTCTGAGAGTTCGCTTTTTGACCAGGACTGGCTAACAAAGGAGAAGTTGATTCGGTGTTCGGCCCCCCTACCTGAGGGTTTGGAAAATCCGGTATTGGAAAAGATGCTCCAGACCGCACCTTGCCCGGAGCCCTTGAAGGAAGATACCGTGGAGGATAATGCGGGCGGACGCAGGCCCCCAACGCTGCCCACTCTAACTGAAGGAGCGAGCATCTCTATGAAGGAAGACGACCAGAAGAGGAAAAGGACTGCGCCCGGGGATTCGGAAGCCGAAGCTTCCAAACGGGAGAAGAAGTCTCCCACAGAGGGTCCTACCTTGGGGGCGCCGTTGCCGCACAAAGTCCGCGGGGGGATCAATTCTCCCGCGAGTTGTAAGTGACCCGAAATACTTTAACAGTACAAATATGCCATCTTTTTCCTCTGAGAAGATAACCACCGCATATATTTTTGTAGTTCGGGCCTTAGCCCCTCTCAAATGAGCTCGTCTTCGGGGGAGCTTCTTCTAGAGATGATGGAGAGCGAAACACCTCCTCCAGACTCCTCCACTCCGGAAGTGGGCGACCCTGAAGTGTCATGTGGAGGGCCTCTCCAAGTCCGGTGAGGCCAGAAGATAATCCCATTGACCCCCGAAGCTCCAAGTGTCTGGCTCCCGAAGAGAGTAGACAAAAGAGTCCGTCACCGTCTAGTGTGCGATCGGATGTTCTGAGGGAGTTGGTGGGGCGAGCGGCCATCTCAGATGAACACCATGTGCGGATGAATACGGTGATGGAGAGAATATCGTTCGCCGAAAGAGGATTGCATGAAGCTTTTATGAGTCTACCGACAGGCTTTGAGGTATGTAAAAGAATGTATGGTAGTCCTGCACATGCTAGGTGTGCCCTGTGTAGATAGTAGCCCCTGAGACTCTGGTTGTCATCGGAAACGACGACGAACAGAGGATCATATTCCCAGGCAATAACCATACTTCCTCTATGTGCAGGTGATGGAAGCTCCGGTGGCTAGCCGGACTAGCGAGTTTGCCCATTTAGAATGGCAGTTGGATGCGGCAGACGCTGACATCGAGCTTGTTAACAAAAGGCTTGACGAGGCACAGGGTAAGTGTCATTATCTAGTAAACGCCACAATAGGAAGAGCAGTATGATGCCAGCATCTTTAATATGTTGTGACTGTAGATGGAGCTGCCACTGTTGAAGCCTTGCAGGCAGAACTTGCCTGAGCCAAGGAACAAGCGAGGTTGGGTAATGCGGTTGCCTTGAAGGCGTTCGAAGAGTTCAAGCCGAGAAGGCCGCGCATGGAGAGAGCCGAGACAAGATGGCCAAGATGGCTATAGAATTAAAAGCCGCCGCCGATCGTTGCCTGGTTCTTGAAAAAGAAAACCAGGCAAAGGCATCGGACCTTGAAAAGGCTCCCGCGACGAAAAAGGATCTCCGCTCTGCTATGAGGGCAAAGAAGGAGGAGCTACGGGAAGCCGGGGATATTGTAGCTGGGAAATCCTTTATGTTGCGGAGGAAATTCGGAGATCCACGATATGCCCCTCTGGATCGGCTTTGGAGTTCGGAGGATGTGTATATGGATTTGGCGGCGAGCGCTGCCGATGCGGCCAAGTACTTCCAGGGTCAGATGGACCATGGAGTAGACCAGCTGTTTTGGAGACAATTCCATTCTCCCGAGCGTCCACTTTCATTGACTGACCAATTAGCCAAATGGGCCGAACTAAATAGGTTATCCGGACTCTCCATGAGGTATGTTGTGGATCAGTTATGGCCGAAAAGGTCAAAACCTAACAGCTATGTCAGCTTGGTGCAGCAGTTCCTTGACATGGTGCCGCGCATTGGTGCGATGAAGAGGTCGGCGTGCATAGAGGGCGCATGGATGGCCTTTTCCCGTGTTAAGGCATACTGGGCGGAGATGGATGTTACCAATGTTGCAGCATGGGATTCGGCTATAGGTCGAAAGGCTGCTGAGCACTATTTTGAAGAAGTTCTTGAGGGTGCCCGTTTGATAGAGACCCAGTGCTCAAAAAATATTATGTTTGAGTGATATGTAATCTCATTGTAAGCGAAATGCTTTTATAAATTTTTATAAGGCTATTTTTATACTTTTGCCTGAAAGTAATATGATGCCTCCTGGGCGGCCGTTTATGTATACATGTGTATAACCTGAAAGATTGCAGTCGTTGGCTTCAGCCCCCACACATATAATGTGGAGGTGCTCGCAAAAACACGCGTTCACACTTAACCCAATGTCTTGGTCCTATTAAGGAGGTGATAGCGGAGCGAGCGAGGCAACCGGACTATAATGCTTTAGCACTTTCACTTAGCCATAGGAGTTTGACAGTGGGGCTACTAGATAGCCCCTGGTGGCTCTGCACTCTCCCGGTTCCGGGGTGCATACATGCCTGGCCGGAAAACGGCCCTTCGTTAAGGCGGAGGAATTCTAACATTCCCACAGGTCATTGAGTGGTTGATCAGTCTCACGCTATATCATGATAGTCAGTTTTCGGCTTTCTCTACTGAGGTGCTCGTTCGGATGAACCAGGGCACAATCGCAGTAGTTCTCCTAGTGCTACCTTAGTCGGTAAAGCGGAACGTAAGGCACCAAAACATAGGAGCTGGGCAAACCCAACATTTGACCAAAGACAATGATTCGGAGCTGATGCATATAGGGCCAAACTCGCGACGCCGAACACTCCCTAAGGTATTCGGTCTTTGTGGTATATACCGGGCCTAAATAATGGCCTTTGTAAGAAGCCCCTTGTGTCCAGGTACGTGCATTGTTCTGGCGTGGCCACATGCCAAGACGTCAGCATCCTTCTCAACGGTGGATATGTATCAACAAGAGACAGTAAAAAAGGTTTACGCAGGGTCTTAATCTAAAAAGAATCCTTGGAGCGGGTCCCTGCTGCACGTCTGCGCCTATGTCTCCGTTGTGCCGTATCCTGGACGGGTGTAACACGATGATTGTCTGTAAAAGAGAGGAAGTTAAGTGAAAAAGTTGTCGTGCAAAAAGGTAGTTTTTAAAGAAACCATGTGTAATTCAAGATGATAAGAAATTGCCACTTGTCTACGCGCGTTGAGCCCCTTGTATTGACAAATAGGGGTGTGGCCACTTATTTCCATATAAATAGCGGCGCCGGACTTGATTAGTTGTATCTGAGGTCTTGACGACCTATTGGATGCTTTCGTTTGTCCGGGCGCCTTTAGTGTGCGGCGGCCAAGGCAGCCTCACTCTCTTCGGCGCGCAGAGATCGCTTGATATTTCCGTGCACTGTAATGATGCCACGTGGACCGGGCATCTTGAGTGTGAGGGAGGCCTAGTGCGGTATTGCATTAAAGCGAGCGAAAGCTTAGCGTCCGAGCAGTGCTTGATAGCCACTTTGAAACGGAGCAATGTGGAAAGTTAAATGCTCACGACGGAAGTTATGGGGGAGCCGAATATAACTTGTAGTAAGAGGGAGCCCATACAACGAGTCCCTGGGCCTGGCGTTACTCCTTTAAAGGTAGTATTGCTATGGCGAATTTGTGTTGGGTCTAACCCCATCCTGCGGATTGTATCCTGATATATTAGGTTTAGGCTACTGCCGCCGTCCATCAAGACCCTTGTGAAGTGATATTCGCCAATTACTGGGTCTAATACCAGGGCAGCCCATCCCGCGTGTCGGATACTTGCTGAGTAATCGCGATGGTCGAAAGTGATCGGTTGAGATGACCAGTGGCAGGACTTCGTAGTGATAGGCACTTGGGTATACTTTCCTGGGAGTGCCGTATTGTTTTTTTCCTTGATTATGTGTAACACGTTTAATGTTTTGACTTCTGGTGGAAATTTCTTTTGTTCCGCCGTGTCTTGCTTGGGAGGCTCGTCCTCGTCTTCACTTGGTGTATCCTCCCCCTTATGTACGACGTTGAGCTTGCCAGACTGCTTGAAGACCCAACATTCTCTGTGGGTATGATTAGCAGGTTTACCAGGGGTACTATGGATCTGACATACTTGGTCCAGAATTTTGTTGAGGCTGGACAGTTCATCCCTGGTGCCTTTAGGCGGCTTTTGACCTGGCTGAGAGCTTTTGAATCCGGCATTTACTTCCGTGCCCTTCGTGCTGTCTTCTTTATTCCGGCGTTTGTTATCGTTGTTGAGCCGTGATTTCCCGTTTCCATCTCTAACTTCAGATGTACTGGGGTCGCTGGTGCTGCATCTGGCTAGCCAGCTGTCCTCCCCCGTGCAAAAGCGGGTCATGAGGTTTGTTAATGCGGCCATCGTTCTCGGCTTATTTTGGCCGAGGTGTCTGGTGAGCCATTCATCACGGACGCTATGCTTGAAAGCTGCTAAGGCTTCGGCGTCCGGACAATCGACAATCTGGTTCTTTTTAATAAGAAACCTGTTCCAAAGCTTTCGGGCTGACTCTCCGGGCTGTTGAGTTATATGACTCAAATCATCCGCATCCGGAGGTCGGACATAAGTCCCTTGAAAATTTGCCCGAAAGGCATCTTCGAGCTCTTCCCAACTTCCGATGGAGCTTTCTGGGAGGCCTTTGAGCCAGTGACGAGCTGGCCCTTTGAGCTTGAGGGGTAGGTACTTGATGGCGTGGAGATCATCTCCTCGAGCCATATGGATATGAATGATGTAGTCCTCAATCCAGACCCCTGGGTCTGTTGTTTTGTCGTATGCCTCTATGTTTATGGGCTTGAATCCTTCTGGAAATTCGTGGTCCAGCACCTCATCGGTGAAACATAGGGGGTGTGTGGCACCCCTGTAGCTGGGTGTACTGCGTTGTTCGGATGTTTGTTGTATTGCATTATATGCTGGGGCGCGCTTGCGTGGTCCGTAGATGGATCTTGTTACACCGTCCTTTGGGTGCGAGCCCTCGCATTGGTTGCGTGTTGTATGGTGAGCAGCGTTGTATGCCGCTCTGTATTGGTAGAGGGGTCGTCTATCCGACCAGGTGGCTGCTTCGATATTTGGTTGTGGGGGTTCTGAGGCCTCCTCACCGAATTCGGGTAGCAGCTTCCGCTTTGGGTAGCTCTTGGAGGGGCGATTGTCGCCGTACCTTGCTGCAGTGCTGAGTATTTTACTCCATCTGAATTGGAGTGTGTCTTGCGCGGCCTTGAGCGTTTGCTTCTGCTTTTTCAGGCTCCTCGCGGTGGCAACAAGCCTTTTACGGGTAGTCTGTTGCTCCGGGTGTCTGTCCGGTGTTACGTCGTCCGGACCATTATCCTTGATAGGATTTGTTTGTTCGGTTTGATTATCCGGATTGCCATTGTCCGGCAGCGGTTCGCCCTGCTCCAGCGCTGGGTCTGTGTGATCGCTATTTCTGTCCAGGCGGGATTTGGGGCGGCGCTTGCGTCGCCACTTTGACTGCTTTTCGAGGGAACAAGGCTTCGGTGCGTCCTTCCGCTCCTTGTCGTCATCTTTTGGTGCGTCCACCATGTATACGTCATATGACGAGGTGGCGTTCCAGGGCCCAATAGGCGCTGGTTCTTCATTGTCTCCTTCATCGGCGTCCATACCGTCGATGTCTCCGGAGTTTAAGTCGAGCATGTCGGTTAAATCATCGACAGTGGCTACAAAGTGGGTGGTGGGTGGGCTTTGAATTTCTTCATCGTCCGCATCCCAATCTCGCTGACCATAGTCCGGCCAGGGCTCTCCTGATAAAGAGAGCGACTTCGGTGACTTCAGGATATCACCGAAAGGCGAGTGCTGAAAGATGTCTGCGGCAGTGAACTCCATAATCGGCGCCCAATCGGATTCGATTGGCAGGGGCGTGGAGGGTTCGGAGTCCGGAGAGGAGTCCGGCTCCTTGGAGTCACGAGTCTCGCAAAGTACGGGGCTGGTGTTCGGCTCAATCGCCATTGGGGTCGCAGCCCCCGGGGTGGCGTCTAGCTGCCCATCCTCGATCTGCGCAGTTGGCTCCGATTTAAGGGTCGGAGCCGATGCGGGTGCGGCCTCCAGGGCACTATTCGGTGGCAGAGCAAGATCATGCTTGTCGTGACAGTGCGGCGCGCTTGGCAGTGTCTCGAATCCGTCGAAGATCAAGTCCCCGCGGATGTCAGCCGTGTAGTTTAAACTTCCAAATCTGACCTGACGGCCAGGGGCGTAGCTTTTGATCTGTTCCAGATGGCCAAGCGAATTGGCCCGCAGTGCGAAGCCGCCAAAGACGAAGATCTGTCCGGGGAGGAAGGTCTCACCCTGGACTGCATCGCTATTGATGATCGTAGGAGCCATCGAGCCTGACGGCGACGACATAGAGGAACTCTCAATGAAAGCACCAATGTCGGTGTCAAAACCGGCGGATCTCGGGTAGGGGGTCCCGAACTGTGCGTCTAGGCCGGATGGTAACATGAGACAAGGGACACGAAGTTTTACCCAGGTTCGGGCCCTCTCGATGGAGGTAAAACCCTACGTCCTGCTTGATTAATATTGATGATATGGGTAGTACAAGAGTAGATCTACCACGAGATCGAGGAGGCTAGACCCTAGAAGCTAGCCTATGGTATGATTGTTGATGTGTATGTTGTCCTACGGACTAAAACCCTCCGGTTTATATAGACACCGGAGAGGGTTAGGGTTACACAAAGTCGGTTACAATGGTAGGAGATCTTCATATCCGTATCGCCAAGCTTGCCTTCCACGCCAAGGAAAGTCCCTTCCGGACATAGGACAGAGTCTTCAATCTTGTATCTTCATAGTCCAGGAGTCCGGCTGAAGGTATAGTCCGGCTATCCGAATACCCCCTAATCCAGGACTCCCACAGTCGCCTTGAGGCGCCTCCGGGACTATCTCTCCCCGGCTCGGTACCCCTTGAGACAATACCTCAGCATTGTCTGTAGGGCAAGGGGAGGAGGCGGTCGGAAGTGGATCGCTATCCATATCCGATGAATCAAAGGAGCCGTCCGACGAGGATACGTCGATACGGGCTTGGGGCAGTCTACACAATCCTGTTCGGTGCTAGGAGAAGCAGCGCTACAATGGTATGCTATGATTTACTCTAGTATCCGAATACTTACGACTTCGCCAGGGGCTTGGCCCTGAGCAGCCACTCGTCTTCACCTTCGGTGGCGGTGGTGGAGCAGTCCGGAAGGAGAGTCCTTCCTATCTTGGACCCTTCGGCCTCCCCGGTTGGGGCGACCTTCCTTTTCTTGTCTCCCTCGGCTGGAGGGGGAGCATCTTCATCTTCCTCCTCATCCTCATGGGAGGAGTGCGTCACAGAGTTATCGGACGATGAGTCCGATAACACCTGGTGCCGGGAACTCTTTCGGGTTCCCTTGGCCTTCTTCTTGGTCTTCTCCGGCACCTTATAAGGAGTCGGAGTTAGCATCTCCGTCAGGAGAGCGTCCGCAGTGTCTTCGGGCAGAGGGGACGGACAGTCGATCTATTCTGATGTCTCCACGTAGTCCTGTCAAAGGCATGGGAGCTCAGACCTCGCACGTGGTTAAGCTATGGGAAGTAAATATCCTACCAGATGTACATGACTTACCGGATTCGCAGGGTGCTTTGCGCTTAGCCCGCGGTCCTCGGTGAGAGAGGGAGGGACCTCGGCGCCCTTGAACAGCACCCTCCAGACGTCTTTGTGCGTCGTGTCGTAGAGCTCGCTTAGAGTCTGGTGCCGGGCCGGGTCGAACTCCCATAAGTTGAAATCCCGTTGTTGACACGGGAGGATCCGGCGGAAGAGCATGACCTGGACTATGTTGACAAGCTTGAGCTTCTTGCTTGTCATATTCCGGATACACTTCTGGAGTCTGTCCAGCTCCACCGATGAACCCTAGGACAGGCCCTTCTCCTTCCAGGAAGTGAGCCACGTGGGGATTCCGGATCGAAACTCGGGGGCCACCACCCAGTTGGTGTCGCGCGGCTCGGTGATGTAGAACCACCCCGATTGCCACCCCTTTACGGTCTCCACGAAGGAGCCCTCAAGCCATGCGACGTTGGGCATCTTGCCCACCATGGCTCTGCCGCATTCCGCTTGTTGGCCGCCCACAACCTTCGGCTTGATATTGAAGGTCTTCAGCCACATGCCGAAGTGGGGCCGGATGTGGAGGAAAGCCTCGCACACGACGATTAACACCGAGATGTTGAGGATGAAATTTGGGGTCAGATCATGAAAGTCCCGCCCATAATAGAACATGAGGCCGCAGACAAATGGATGGCGGGGAAACCCCAGTCCGCGGACGAAGTGTGGGAGGAAGACCACCCTCTCGTGAGGTTCTGCGGTAGGGATGACCTGCCCCGCGGCTGGCAGCCGGTGCGCGATGTCCGCGGCTAAATATCCGGCTCCATGTAACTTTTTGATGTGCCCCTCCGTGACGGAGGAAGCCATCCACTTGCCTCCCACTCCGGACATGTTTTGGAGAGAGTTGAGGAGGAGGATGTGGACTTGGGCACTGGAGCTCGAGTGCGCGAGAATGGATGAGCAAGGAGGAAGAAGGCGTGGGAAGAAAAAAAGTGAGATCTTATCCCTTTATAAGCACGGATTAAACTATGCGCCCCCACTTGCCTGGTAAAACTCGCTTATCCCCCAAGCGCCGTAATTGATTGCGCGGTTGGGTTACCCACGTCCGTATTGATGAGAATCCCGTAATAAGGGGAACACGATATCTGCTTTGACAAGACGTGTCAAGAAACCGCCTCGCGTTATGTGCGGGGCTGGTTAAAGAAAAACGGTTCGAATAGTTACCGGGCCGTGGCGTGATGTCATGCTGCCAAAATGTGTCAGCAGATTAGATTTTTGGAAATATTATTCTCTCTACGGTGGTACATGGAACTTATTTTTCAGGGTCGAACACTATCTGAGGGAGTCCCAAATGCTCGGTGATTATTCGAACCATTTTTCTTCAACCAGCTCCACACATAATGCGAGGCGGTTTCTTGACACGTCTTGTCAAAGCAGAGATCATGTTCCCCTAATTACGGGATTCTCACCAATACGGTCGTGGGTAACCCAACCACTAGGAGGACGCTTGATATTCACCCTCTTTATAAAGGGACAAGGCTTTTACTTTTTTCCCTCCCGTGCTCAATCAAATCCTTCCCCCGCCTCGAGTTCTAACACCCAAAGCCCAGGTCAGGTGCTTCAGACCTTCAATCATGTCCGGATCTAGCCTTCAAGGCCGGTGGATGCCCTCCTCCGTTACGGAAGAGGATATCAAGAAGTTGAGGGAGGCCAGATACCTGACCGCCGAGGTTTCACATCGGCTACCTACCCGAGGGCAGGTCGTCCCTACTCCCGAACCCAACGAGAATGTCGTGTTCATCTCCCACTTCCTCCGAGGTCTAGGCCTCACTCTGGATCCCTTCGTTAGGGGTTTGATGTTCTATTACGGGCTAGATTTCCATGATCTAGCCCCGGACTCCTTTCTCCACATCTCGGCATTTATTGTCGTATGTGAGGCCTTCCTCCACATTACCCCTCACTTCGGCCTGTGGCTCAAGACCTTTGACGTGAAGCCGAAGATGGTCGAGGGGCAGCATGTAGCATGCGGAGGCGCATTAATAAGCAGGATCGTTGGAGCTCCATGGCCAAAGGGTTCCTTTCCAGAGGTGTCCGGATTATGGCAACGGGAGTGGTTTTACATCATAGCTCCTAGAAGTGCCAAGTGGGTGGCTGCCCCTGCTTTTCGCTCGGGCCCTCCACCACAACTGATGTCATGGATTAGCAGAGGGCTGAGCTGGGGTCCAGCCAAGGACGTGCCTATACTGCAGAGCCGCATTCAAGATCTCTTCGAAGGAGATTTCAGTCTGGTTATGGTGGTGCAAGTCATGTTAGTTCGTCGAGTCCAGCCTTGCAAACGCCGGCCCCTCCGCATGTGGGAGTTCAACCCAGAAGGACTGTGCACTATTCATAATTTCCTTGGCCTGACGCACGAGGAGATGTATAAATCATTCTTCGGACCCCAAATAGAGTGTCCGGATACTATCGAGGACGTGGGCCTGAGCAGCAACCGTACCGCCGACCAAGTAAGTAATCCTCTAGCCGAACACACCGTCTTTCATTTATCATGACATCATTCTGAGAAATCGCCTTTTGACCAGGACTGGCTAACAAAGGCGAAGATGATTCGGTGTTCGGCCCCCCTTCCTGAGGGTTTGGACAATCCGGTACTGGAAAAGATGCTCGAGCTAGCACCTTGCTCGGAGCCCTCAAAGGAAGATAAAGGGGGGAATAATGAGGGCGAAAGCGGGCCCCGATCGCTACCAATTCCAACTGAGGGAATGAGCGCCTCCGTGAAGGAGGATAACCAAGGGGAAGAATCTGACCTTATCTCGCTTCGGGGAAGGAAGAGGACTGCCTCTGAAGATCCGGAAACCAAGGCTTCCAAACAGGAGAAGAAGTTTCCACCAGAGGGTCCTGCCTGGGAGGGTGCTTTTGCCGCACAAAGTCCGCGTGGGGATCAGCCCTCTAACGAGGCGTAAGTGATCAAAAAATACTTAATAGTAAATATATTCTACCTTACTTTTGAGGAAAATAACCGAAGCGTTTATCTCGCAGTTCGGATCTTAGCCCTTCTCAACGGAGCTCGTCTTCAGGGGACCTTCTTTCGGAGATGATGGAGAGCGAAACGCCTCCCCCGGACTCCCCCGCTCAGAAGCGGGCAACCTTGAAGTGTCGTCATGGAGGGCCTCTCTGGATCCGGTGAGGCCAGAAGATAATCCTATAGTCACCCGAAGTCCCCAGCATCCGGCTCTTGAAGAGAGCAAACAAAAGGGTCCGGCGCCGTCTGGTATGCGGTCGGACACACTGAGGGATCTGCTAAGGCAGACAACCATCTCAGAAGAACACCGTACATTGATGGGTACGGTGATGGAAATGATTTCATCCGCCGAAAGCGGGTTGCATGACGCCTTTATGAGTCTACGGACAGGCTTTGAGGTATGTAAAATGATGTACATTTGTGATGGTACCGCACATTTTTAGGTGTGCCTTGTGTAGATAGTAGCCCCTGAGACTCTGGTTGTCGCCGAGAACGGCGGCAAACAGAGGATCGTAGTCCCAGGTAATAACCATACCGCTTTATGTGCAGGTGATGGAAGCTCCGGTGGCTGGCCGGACTAATAAGTTTGCCGAACTAAAGCGGCAACTGGATGCAGCAGATGCAGACATCGAGCTTGTTAACAAGCGTCTTGACGAGGCACAGGGTAAGTAATGTTTTTCCGGTCAATGTCACATAGTAAGAGCAACGTGATGCCAGTATCTTTAATATGTTGTGACTGCAGATGGAGCTGCCGCCGTGGAGACCCTTTGGGCAGAACTTGCCCGAGCCAAAGAACAAACAAGGATTAGTAATGCGGCCGCTTTAAAGGCGGCCGAAGAGTTAAGAGCCGAGAAGGCCGCGCATTGCGAGAGCGAAGAAAAGATGGCCAAGATGGCTGTAAAGTTAAAAGACACTACCGACCATTGCCGGTTCCTTGAAGAAGAAAACCGAGCAAAGGCGACGGACCTCGAAAAGGCCATGATGGCGGTGAAAGACACCCGCTCTGCCATGAGGGCAAAGAAGGAAGAGCTGCGTGAAGCTGGTGATATTGTGGCTGGGAAGCCCTTTTTGCTGCGGTGGAAGTTTGGAGATCCGCGGTATGCCCCTCTGGATCGGCTGTGGAGTTCGGCAGACGCATATCTGGATTTGACGGCGAGTGTTGTCGATGCGGCCAAATACTTCCAAGATCAAACAAATCGTGAAGTGGACAAGCTATTCTGATCCTAGTTTAACGTTCCAGAGCGTCTGCTTCCACTAACTGATCTGCTTACCGAATGGGCTGAACTCAATAGATTGTCCGGACTTGCCATGAGGTCCGTCGTAGATCATCTGTGGCCGGAAAAGCCGAAGCCGAACAACTATTTCAGCTTAGTGCAGTAGTTACTTGGTGCGGTGCCACGCATCAATGTGATGAAGAGGTCGGCGTGCATAGAAGGCTCGCGGATGGCCCTTGCCCGTGTCAAAGTATACTGGGCGGAGATGGATGCTACCACTAT
The DNA here is from genome assembly GCF_018294505.1 of Triticum aestivum. Taxonomy (NCBI): domain Eukaryota; kingdom Viridiplantae; phylum Streptophyta; class Magnoliopsida; order Poales; family Poaceae; genus Triticum; species Triticum aestivum. The sequence goes on from NC_057800.1 coordinate 611,677,142, forward strand.
TGCGGCGCAGGGTTCGGCCATAGGCCGAGTGGCTGCCGAGCACTATTTTGAAGAAGTTCTTGAGGGTGCTCATTTGATAGAGGCCCTATGCTCGAAGAATATTATGTTTGAGTGACATGTATTCCCATTGTAAAAACAATGTTTATGAAATTTGTTAAGGCTGTATTTATACTTTTGCCTGAAAGTAATATGATGCCTCCTGTGCGGCCGTTTATGTATATATGTATATAACCTGAAAGATTACAGTCGTCGGCTTCAGCCCCCATGCATATAATGCGGTGGTGTTCGTAGAAGACGTGTGTTCACACTTAATCCAACGTCTTGGTCCTAATAAGGAGGTGATAGCGCAACGAACGAGGCAACCAGACTATAATGCTTTAACACTTTCACTTAGCCATAGGAGTTTGACGGTGGGGCTACTATATAGACCCTGGTGGCTCCGCACTCTCCCGAATTCGGGGTGCGTACATGCCTGGCCGGGAAACTTCTGTTCGTTAAGGCGGAGGAATTCTAACATTCCATAGGTCATCGAGTGGTTGACCAGTCTCACGCTATATCATGACAGTCAGTTTTCGGCTTTCTCTACTGAGGTGCTCGTCCGGATGAACCAGGGCACAATCGCAGTAGTTCTCCTGGTGCCGCCTTAGCCGGTAGAGCGGAACGTAAGGCAGCAAAACATAGGAGCCGGGCAAACCCAACATTTGACCAAAGACATGATTCGGAGCTGATGCATATAAGGCCAAACTCGTGATGCCGAACACTCCCTAAGGTATTCGGTCTTTATTGTGGGCCTGAACAGTGCCCTTTGTAAGAAGCCCCTGGTGTCCAGGTACATGCATTACTCTGACGTGGACACATGCCAAGACGTCAACATCCTTCTCAATTGTACTGAGAATCCGATGGATGTGTATCAACAAGAGACAATAAAAAAGGTTGACGCAAGGTCTTAATCTAAAAAGAATCCTTGGAACGGGTCCCTGCTGCACGTCTGCGCATGTGTCTCCGTTGTGCCATATCCTGGTGTAGCATGATGGTCATCTGTAAAAGAGAGCAACTTAGGTGAAAAGTTGTCGTGCAAAAAGGTAGGTTTAAAGAACCATGTACAATTCAAGATGAGTAAAAATTGCCACCTGTCTGCGCGCGTTGAGCCACTTGTATTTGTAATAGGGGTGTGGCCATCAAACCTGTGTTAATTACATATAGCTGCGTCAGACTCGTCTAACCGTGTCCGTAGTCTTGACGACCTTTCGAATGCTTTAGTTGGTGAGGCCGTTTTAGTGTGCGGCTGCCAAGGCAGCCGCACTCTCTTTGGCGCGCAAGGATCGCTCAATATTTCCATTTACTGTAATGATGCCACGTGGACCGCGCATCTTAAGCGTGAGGGAGGCGTAATGCGGTATTGCATTAAAGCGAGCGAAAGCTTCGAGTCCAAGTAGTGCTTGATAGCCACTTTGGAACGGAGCAATGTGGAAGGTTAAATTTTCACTACGGAAGTTATCGGGGAAGCCGAATATGACCACTAGTAGCAGGGAGCCCGTGCAATGAGCCCCTGGGCTTGGCGTTACTCCTTTAAAGGTAGTATTCCTACGGCAAATTTTTGTTGGGTCTATCCCCATTTTGTGGATTGTGTCCTGATATGTCAGGTTTAGACTGCTGCCACCGTCCATCAGGACTCGTGTGAAGTGGTATCCGTCAATTATTGGATCTAATACCAAGGCAGCCCATCCTGCGCGCCGGATACTTGCCGAGTAATCCTGATGGTCGAAGGTGATCGGTTGAGACGGCCAATGGCAGAACTCCACCGTGATAGGCCCTTGGGCATATTTATCTAGGAGTACCACTTTGTTTCTCCCCTTTATCACGTGTAACACATTTACTATTTTGACTTCTGGTGGAAATTTCTTCTATTCCCCAGTGCTTTGCTTGCGAGGCTCATCCTCGTCTTCACTTGGTGTATCCTGCCCCTTATGTTCGGCGTTGAGCTTGCCGGACTGCTTGAAGACCCAACATTCTCTGTGGGTATGATTTGCAGGTTTATCGGGGGTGCTATGGATCTGACATATTTGGTCCAGAATTTTGTTTAGGCTGGACAGTTCATCTCTGGCGCCTTTAGAGGGCGGCTTTTGCTGACCTGGCCGAGAGCTTCTGAATCCAGCGTTCACCGCCATGCTCTTCGGGCTGTCTTCTTTATTCCGGCGCTTATTATTTTTGCTGCGTCGTGATTTCTCGTTTCCATCTCTAACTTCGGATGTACTTGGGTCGCTGGTGCTGCATCGGGCTAGCCAGCTGTCCTCGCCCACGCAAAAGCGGGTCATGAGGCTTGTTAATGATGCCATTGTTCTCGGCTTTTCTTGGCCGAGGTGTCTAGCAAGCCATTCGTCTTGGACGCTGTGTTTAAAAGCTGCCGAGGCTTCGGCGTCCGGACAGTCGACTATTTGGTTCTTTTTAGTAAGAAACCTGTTCCAAAGCTTTCGGGCTGACTCTCCGGGCTGTTGAGTTATATGACTTAAATCGTCCGCATCCGGAGGTCGGACATAAGTCCCTTGAAAATTTGCCCGAAAAGCGTCTTCGAGCTCTTCCCAGCTTCTAATGGAGCTTTCGGGGAGGCTTTTAAGCCAATGCCGAGCTGGCCCTTTGAGTTTGAGGGGTAAATACTTAATGGCGTGGAGATCATCTCCTCGAGCCATATGGATATGGAGCATATAGTCCTCAATCCAGACCCCAGGGTCTGTTGTTCCGTCGTATGCCTCTATGTTTACGGGTTTGAATCCCTCTAGAAATTCATGGTCCAGCACCTCGTCGGTGAAACATAGGGGGGTGCGGCCAAGAAGCGTATGACGCGGCTGATCGGCCACCTCGTGGCCATGATAGAGAGGCATTCCAGCCAAAAGCTCAGCCTGCACCCCGACGCCATTCAAATAAAAAGACATGGGGAAATATGCCAGACCTGCGAGACGTATTGGAGGACAAAGCAAAACACGCAAGATCGATCTATGGATCGCGGGGGCGCGCCACTACGTGAGACGATAATCGTCACGCCGGATACAGTAAAAGTAAATCCAGTTGGGCCGAGCACAGCGGGCAAGACTCATTGGAGCTGCGTCGCGATATAGCCCAGTACAGAGGCGCCGCACACCCCTTATGCTTCACAAACGAAGTAATGGATCATCAAATCCCAGAGGGTTTCAAACCCATAAATATAGAATCATATGACGGCGCAATAGATCCTGCGGTATGGATCGAGGATTTCCTCCTGCATATCCACATGGCACGCGGTGATGATCTACATGCCATTAAATACCTCCCACTCAAACTAAAAGGACCAGCTCGGCATTGGCTCAATAGCCTGCCAGCAGAGTCCATTGGCTGTTGGGAAGATCTGGAAGCCGCATTCCTCGACAACTTTCAGGGCACTTATGTGCGACCACTAGATGCCGATGACTTGAGCCACATAATTCAGCAGCCAGAGGAATCGGCCAGGAAATTCTGGACACGGCTCCTAACAAAGAAAAATCAAATCGTCGACTGTCTAGATGCAGAGGCCCTAGCAGCTTTCAAGCACAACATCTGCGACGAGTGGCTAGCCCGGCACCTTGATCAGGAAAAGCCGAAATCTATGGCAGCCCTCATGACACTCATGACCCGCTTTTGTGCGGGAGAAGACAGCTGGCTGGCTCGCAGTAATAACATATCAAAGAACCATGGTACTTCGGATACCAAGGACGGCAATAGCAGGTCACGTCGCAACAAACATAAGCACCACATTAACAGCGATAATACTAAGGATACGGCCGTCAATGCCGGATTCAAAGGCTCTAGACCCGGTCAGCGGGAAAAGCCATTCAAACGAAGCACTCCGGGCCCGTCCAGTTTGGACCATATACTAGATCGCTCGTGCCAAATACATGGCAACCCAGACAAGCCAGCCAACCACACCAACAGGGATTGTTGGGTGTTCAAGCAGGCCGGCAAGTTAATTGCCGAAAACAAAGATAAGGGGCCACATAGCGATGACGAGGAAGAGCCCCGACAGCCGAACACCGGAGGACAGAAGAGGTTCCCTCCACAAGTGCGGACGGTGAACATGATATATGCAACCCTCATCCCCAAGAGGGAGCGGAGGCGGGCGCTCAGGGACGTGTATGCGTTGGAGCCAGTCGCCCCAGAGTTCAACCCATGGTCCTCCTGTCCGATCACCTTCGATCGCAGGGACCACCCCACTTGTATCCGTCATGGCGGATTCGCCACACTGGTCCTAGACCCAATTATTAACGGATTTCACCTCACTCGAGTCCTTATGGATGGCAGCAGCAGCCTGAACCTGCTTTACCAGGACACGGTGCGCAAAATGGGTATAGACCCCTCAAGGATCAAACCCACAAAAACGACCTTTAAAGGCGTCATACCAGGTGTAGAGGACCATTGCACAGGCTCAGTCACACTGGAAGTGGTCTTCGGATCCCCGGATAACTTTCGAAGCGAAGAGTTAATCTTCGATATAGTCCCGTTCCGCAGTGGTTATCATGCACTACTCGGGCGAACCGCATTTGCGAGATTCAATGCGGTACCGCATTATGCATACCTCAAGCTCAAGATGCCAGGACCTCAGGGGGTCATTACAGTTAATGGAAACACATAGCGCTCTCTCCGAACGGAGGAGCACACTGCGGCCCTCGCAGCGGAAGTGCAAAGCAGCCTCTTAAGGCAATCCACTAGTTCGGCGTTTAAGGACCCGAACACTTTCAAGCGCGCCTGGAGTAATCGGCAACAGGACCACCTGGCATGTTTCGAGCTCGCATAGCAATGCGGCCCCCACCCTGGCCCAAGCCAAACGGCGAAACTCGTGCCACGCGTACATAATTATGCATTAAAAATACCATGGGCACAGGTAGGGAGGGGGCACGACTACGGCACGCCCCAAGGCGCGGCTTAAACCACACTAGGGGCTTCCCGCTGTGTTATTTTTCTCTCTTTCAGGACATTAATCTCTAGAAACCCTGTCTGGCAGCATGATTGCCGAAAACATGATGCAGCAACCAAGAAGGCGGAAAGCTACATCACACCACGGAACTCCCAGGTGGATTACGATAACGAGTGAAATACTTGCTTTAATATTATTCCTCAGCTTGCCCTTGGAGGGGACATAGTCCTACTTTTTGCTTATCGCACTACCTGTATCATTTTGCTCTAACGCATGTTTTTAATAAACAATGCATTGCATCAAGGCTTTTATTGCATTCTTCTTTTTATATATATATATATATATGTTCATTAATGACACCTTGCAACCGTACACTTTGGTACGGCCAAAACACCAGGGGCTTAAGTACCCCACAATATGGTGTGAGAAGTCTGAACACTTTCACAAGTGCGGCACCCCGAACTTATAGCATTATATGCATCAGCTCCGAATCATGTCTTTGGTCAATAGTTGGGTTTGCCCGGCTCCCATGTTTTGGTACCTTACGTTCCGCTATATCGGCTAAGGTAGCACTGGGAGAACTACTGCGATTGTGCCCCGGTTCAGCTGGGCTAAGCACCTCAGTAGAGAAAGCTAAAACTGACTGTCATGATAAGGGGAGAGACTGGTCGCTGTTCGAGAGGTTTTCGAGTCCTTAAAGACTTATGCCGCTCAGAGCGAGGAGTCGGCCCTGTCCGACTTAAGGCGTGTATCACGCCCCAGATTCAGCCTTCTGAATACTAGGGGCTTCACCGAAATTCAAAATTATAGAATTCTATGGCTAAGTGAGGGTGATAGCGCATTATAGTCCGATTGCCTTATTCATTGTGCTGAGCACCACCCTCGAAGGACCCAACAATGGGAACAAGAGTGCTCAGGTTTATCCCGAACACCCCAGCACTCGTGGCGTGGGGTAGAAGCCGACGACTAGCCATCTCTCAGATTTGATAAACAGCCGAACAGAAGGTAATATTTTAAATTCAAACAAGCGTTGCATAGGGCATATGAACAAGTTTTCATAACTACATGATTACACGAGCAAGTTTACTCAAATATTACATCTTTCATACACTCGTCCGCTATGAGACGGGCACCCTTCAGGACACCCTCATAGTACATCTCGGGGTGGCGATGCTCCTTGCCCACCGGCGACCCTTCCTTAATCAGCTTCACGGCATCCAGCTTGGCCCATTGCACCTTCACACGGGCGAAAGCCCGGCGTGCACCTTCGATGCAGATGGACCGCTTGATGACTTCCAGCCGTGGGCAGGCATCCACAAGCCGCCTCACCAGGCCGAAGTAGCTGTTGGGAAGGGTGTCGCCAGGCCACATCCGGACTATAAAGCCCTTCATGGCCTCTTCGGCCGCCTTGTGTAGCTCGACCAACTGCTTTAGCTGGTCGCTCATGGGCACCGGGTGTTCGGCCCCAGTATACTGAGACCAGAACAACTTCTCCGATGAGCTTCCCTCCTCGGCCTGGTAAAACTGTGCGGCATCCGACACGCTGCGGGGAAAATCTGCGAACGCTCCTGGAGAGCTCCGGATTCGGGTAAGTAACAAGCAATTTACTTTCACATGCTTGCTCTACATAAGGAATGCCTTACCCGCCGCTATTTTCTTCATCACCTCAATCTCCTGGAGGGCTCTTTGGGCCTCAGCCTTGGCATTTTTCACGCTTTCGAGGGCCACGACAAGCTCGGACTCTCGCATCTTCGAGTCACGCTCCAACGCCTCATGCTTCGACATAAGAGCTTGGAGCTCTTGCTGCACCTCGCCCACCCGTGCCTCCTGCCTTTCCCGCTCGGTGCGCTCCTTGGCCGCTCTTTCTTCGGCCTTGGATAGCACTTCCTTCAAGGTCGCCACCTCGGTCATGGCCCCTGGCAAATTTACAATGATCTTGTCATTTTGCAATCGCGTCTTCTTTTATATATACATATCTATAGACAGGGTATTACTTACCCTTGTTCTCCTCGACCTGCCTCTTGGCAAGGCCGAGCTCTTTCTTGGACCCCTCGAGGTCCTGCTTCAGTGCGGCGACCTCCACAGTCAGTGCACCAGAGGCCAACAATGAAGCCTGCATACACATATAGACATACTTATGTTAGACTCCTGCGATATTGTTTGATCCTCTATTCGGCTTTTCTTTTTGAACACCGAACATAGCATCAGGGGCTACTGTCTATGCAGTAATATTTTTCCTATATTTCAAAAACTTACCTCAAAGCCTGCTAGAAGGCTAGCACAGGCTTCAGTCAATCCGCTCTTGGCGGACTGAACCTTCTAGACCACCGCACTCATAATAGTGCGGTGCTCTTCATCAATGGAAGCGCTGCGAAGCGCTCCCAGCAGGTTGTCCGGTGCCTCTGGTTGGACAGGGGTCACCGGCACAGGCGTCTTGCCCCTTTTGGAAGGAGGCCGCCTGCCTGAGTACGGAACCATTGGAGGTTCCGGCGCGGTGTTCGGCTGATGGCCGAACTCGGAGCCCTCGGGAGCCTTGCTCCCTCTACTCCCGGAGTCCGGAAGGTCGCCTTGGGGCGCCTCCGGGACTGTCTCCCCTCGACCCGGACGTGGAAGGCAAGCTAGGCAATACGGATATGGATATCTCCTCCTTTGTAACCGACCTTGTGTAACCCTAACCCTCTCCGGTGTATATATAAACCGGAGGGTTTAGTCCGTAGGACAACATACAATCATACCATAGGCTAGCTTGTAGCGTTTAATCTCTCCGATCTCGTGGTAGATCAACTCTTGTACTACCCATATTATCAAGAATAATCAAGCAGGACGTAGGGTTTTACCTCCATCAAGAGGGCCCGAACCTGGGTAAAACATCGTGACCCCTGCCTCCTGTGACCATCTGCCTTAGACGCACAGTTCGGGACCCCCTACCCGAGATCCGCCGGTTTTGACACCGACACTCGAAAAAATAACTTCTTTAAGCATTTTAATAGAAGTGTTATGATCAGCACTACTAGTTGGAATAGCTTCTACCCACTTAGTAACGTAATCAATAGCAACTAAAATATGTGTATATCCATTAGAGGCAGGAAAAGGTCCCATATAATCAAAGCCCCAAACATCAAACGGTTCAATAACAAGTGAATAATTCATAGGCATTTCTTGACATCTACTAATATTACCAATTCTTTGACATTCATCACAAGAAAGGACAAACTTACGGGCATCCTTGAAGAGAGTAGGCCAATAAAAACTGGATTGCAATACCTTATGTGCAGTTCTATCTCCCGCGTGGTGTCCTCCATAAGTTTCGGAGTGGCACTTGCGTAGGATCTGTTCCTGTTCATGCTTAGGTACACAACGTCTAATAACACCATCTACTCCTTTATAAAGATGTGGGTCATCCCAAAAGTAATGTCTCAAATCATAGACGAACTTTTTCTTTTGTTGGTATGTAAAGCTAGGTGGTATAAATTTAGCAACTATGTAATTAGCATAATCAGCATACCAAGGGGTACTACGAGAAGTACTTACGACATTTAATTGTTCATCAGGAAAGCTATCATCAATAGGTAGTGGGTCATCAAGAACATTCTCTAACCTAGATAAGTTGTCTGCAACGGGGTTCTCAGCTCCTTTTCTATCAACAATATGCAAATCAAATTCTTGTAGCAAGAGAACCCATCTAATAAGTCTAGGTTTAGCATCTTTCTTCTCCATAAGATATTTAATAGCAGCATGATCAGTGTGGATAGTTACTTTAGAATCAACAATATAAGGTCTGAACTTATCACACGCAAATACAACTGCTAAAAGTTCTTTTTTAGTAGTAGCATAATTTCTTTGAGCATTGTCTGGAGTTTTACTAGCATAATGGATAACATTTAATTTCTTATAAACTCTTTGCCCTAGAACAACACCTATAGCATAATCGCTAGCATCACACATAATTTCAAAGGGTAAATTCCAATCAGGTGGCTGAACAATAGGTGCAGAGACTAATGCTTTCTTAAGTATTTCAAATGCTTCTACACCTATTGTATTTCTTTTCTTAAGTATTTCAAATGCTTCTACACCTATAATATGGGTAGTACAAGAGTTGATCTACCACGAGATCGGAGAGACTAAACGCTACAAGCTAGCCTATGGTATGATTGTATGTTGTCCTACGGACTAAAACCCTCCGGTTTATATAGACACCGGAGAGGGTTAGGGTTACACAAAGTTGGTTACAATGGTAGGAGATCTTGAATATCCGCATCGCCAAGCTTGCCTTCCACGCCAAGGAAAGTCCCATCCGGACACGGGACGAAGTCTTCAATCTTGTATCTTCATAGTCCTGGAGTCCGGCTGAAGGTATAGTCCGGCTACCCGGACACCCCTAATCCAGGACTCCCTGAGTAGCCCCCGAACCAGGCTTCAATGACGACGAGTCCGGCACGCAGATTGTCTTCGGCATTGCAAGGCGGGTTCTTCTCCAAATTCCGTGTACCTGCTGAATAACGTCCGATTTTCGTAATGTAGCGCACCTTGGCTTCCACGCCCAATAATGGCCGTCTTCCACGTGTCAAACGAATGCGAAAAGTCAGGGTGTTTTTACATTCACACCCCTAGCCGCATAAATGAGCCGCCTATTTAATGGGATGGGGATTCAGATCCAAACCACACCTTCTCCTCCCCGCGAGTAATCATCAGAGCGCCTCCAACAAAGGTCCATTCCAACATGGCCAGCCGTCACAGCTCCTCCTCTCGCCCTTCCAGTCCTAAACTTGGAGACTGGGAGAGGTGCTCCATCCTGCACAGTGAGCTAGTGTCACTTCAGGCCAAGGGATTTCTCCCTCAGGCCTATATGGTCCCGGTCCGAGCCGGACTCGCCACCTATAATGGTGGAGAGCAAGCGGAGAGCACCCCCAATCCCTCCAAAGGAGAGCGGGTGTGCCTCGTCCCTTATCTAATAAGAGGACTTGGATTTCCAATTCATCCATTTCTCCGTGGGCTTCTGGAGTTCTACGGCCTCCAGCTACACAATCTCACACCCGCCTCTATATTGCATATCAAGGGCTTCGTCGCCCTTTCCGAGCTATTCTTTGGTGTTGAGGCTCATTTTGCACTGTGGAAGAGGTTATTCTGCTTGGTGCCCCGCTCTCAAGAGGGGTCTATATATCAAGTGGGCGGAGCCGAAGTGTGGCGTATCGCTGGGACCGGATATCTATCCGGAACCCCAAAGAAGGCGTCTGAGGACTGGCCTTCGGAACGGTTTTATATAGATGATGTCCCGCTGCCGGATCCTATCCGGGTCGGTCTCCCCGAATTCAACAGTGCTCCCTTAAAGAAACACCTAAGCTGGCATCCGCGGAGCTCTCAGAGATAAAGCGACAGGGACGCCCTTTACCTGATGGGTCGAATAAGACTATTGGCTCATTCTGGACTAACCATGATTGGAGTCATGGACGCATGCATTATGCGGGGGGTGCAGCCGCTTCAATATAGAGGCCACCCCATGTGGGATTTTAATGGGGAGGATGACGCCACCCGTTACGGTCGTAAGGGGCCAGCCTCAGCTGCCGCTCTAGTAAAGACCTTATCCTCTTTATACAAGGGAGAAGAGGAGGAATTCTTCCACGTCAACCCGCAGGGCGGATTTACTATGTACAACCCTCCGAGTTGGGTAAGTGGACAATTGTGCTTACCCATCCGTTTTATATTCCCATGATTAAATACGTAGTCTAATGATTTCAACGCAGGAACTGCGTCGGGAAGTAAAGGATATAAACAGCCGTCCCCCACAGCCCGAGGATCCAGAACGGTCCCTTGATCCGGACTCCGAAGAGGATCCGGACATATCGGTGGAGCTGATTGACGGGGTGTTTCATCAGCTAAGCAAGGACAACACCTTGGTGGCCATTACAGCTGATTACCCAGGGTTAATCCTGGCCTCCCAGGTAACAGAGAGCGGAGTCTCATCCCCTTGAGAAGGAATCCATTCTCACACATTTCAGTTTTCCTGACAACGACCGTGTTTTGCAGGGGAGGTTTCCGGGGCGGGAGGCCAAACCTGCGGCGGCTAGCCAACGAGGGGCCGCAGGGCCCCGTGGGGTAAAAAGGAATGTAGTCCGGACTGAGACGCCGGCGCAAAGGTATAGCGCACCCTCTTTTTCCCTAGTGTTATTCCTTCAGGGCATATTAACGTTCGTGCTATCTTCAGGACGAAGAGACCTCGCCGGACTATATCCGGAGAGGTTGCCAATCGCGCCTCCACCAGCCAGGCTCCAACGCCTGGCCCGGAAGCGGAAGCGAACACAAGGCGCGCACCGGAAGCTCCTCCGACAGAGGATGCGGACAGGCTGTCTGCCACCAATTCCGAGGTGGAGAGTGCCATGAACCACAGGCGTCCCAGACAGTTCTTCGCGACGCTTGTTTCTCCCAAGAGGCATTAGATGCCTTCAATTCGGGAGATGCGTACCTCCGTGCCGCTCAAAATGGTTTAGCCAGAGCCACCGAGCAATATGTAAAAGACATACGGGTAAGAAAATTTTGGTAAATATATATATACCAGTAGCCCCCGAGACTTGAAACAGTTAGAATAACTGATTTAAGGATCATTTGTTATGCAGGTTCTTACAGAGAAGAATACCGTACTGTTCCAGGAGCTGGAAGAGTGCAAAGCCCAACTGGAGGCCGCACTAGCCGCGGCAGGGGAGCCCAAAGAGACCCCCTCTGGTAAGATACACTTCGAAAGATTAGTATTTTGTGAAGTGCGGCGTGGGTGTAAATCTGACAAATCGTATTGCAGATGGCGCCGGACTGGATCCGGAGAGGCAACAACTCTTACACCGGCTAAAGGCCGGTGAGATTATGCTGACAAGGGTGAGGCGGGAGAAGAATGATCTTCAGGATGCCAACACCAAGCTGGACGTTGAACTTAAAGATGTTCGTGGCCAGCTGTCGGATTCTACTAAGGAGAATCAGCGGCTTCGACGCGGCATATTTAGTAAGTGCTTAAGCGAATCTTTGAAAGAAAAGAGTTCGGCGAGGAAGTCGACTAACAGAGTAATGTCTGTAGGTATGCTAACGGGTCGTCCTGCAGAGGAGATGCCCGGTTCTACGGGTGACCTTCTTCCCGAGCTCTCGCAACTGCACGGGCGAGTTTGGCAGGTGATGCGAGGCGTTTCCCAAGCCTTATGGCCTTCCCACTCCATACCCGAGGGCCTTGGAGAGCTTTCGGAGAAGCTTAAGGGAGCTTGGTGGCACTTCCGGTTGTGGAAGATATCGGCCTGCCGACAAGGCGCTAGGAAGGCCTGGGCCATGGTGAAGACGCGGTACACGAAGTCTGACCCAAACCATATGGCCGAGGTCAGACCTGTGGGGCCTGACGGGAAGGAGATCCCTGTAAGCGTAGTGTACGGCCAAGTAGAATTGGACGCAAAGTATTCCCAGCAGGACTGTAAGTTAGACAGCCTGTTAGATGGTATTGAAGAGGAATACAATCAGTCAGAGTGACTATGTAATTTTAATTGACATGTGTAATGCCTTCTAGCCGGATTGTAGATCGTTTGTCGTTGCCGACCTTTTCGCTTCAACCTCAGTACCTGACGGTCCGGACTGTGTCCGAATACCCTACCGGTTATGTAAGAACCGGGGTATGCATGGAGACCAGGCGTAGGGGTCATTAGTGCTTTATCAGACAAGTGCCCAACTAGTTATGTTATATTACATGGTTAGTAAGAAACATCTTCTAGAGAGAATAGTTCCGTTAGGGGTTCCTTTCTCTGGGAGGCATGCCCTAAAGTGCATGTCCAAACTGCAAACGCAGGAAAATCATCTGGGGGCATATATATAAATACGTAAAAAGGTCATCTTTTAGTTCACCGACCGAATATTCCCTTAAGAACGCTAGCTTTCGGCTTCACCCAGTCTGAGGTACACATCCGGCTGATCCGGCAGTAACAATCGCAGAGGTGCTCCCTTTACCACCTAGCCAAACAATCGGGAACGTAGGGGTAAGCACAGGAGCCAGGCAACCCAGCTTGGCCAAAACTTAAGTCATATCGATGCATATAATGGTGAAGAAAAGGTACATGCGGAAGTTTGACACATGTGGTGGGCGTGAAGCTCGTGTAAATAAGCTTCTGTTAAAGAAGCCCCCAGGTTTAATGAGCGCGAGTAGTACGTCACTTGAGGATCCTTTAAGGGCTATAAAAGAAAAAAGGGGAAGGAGAGAAATGTAAGACAGAAAATGTAAAAAATGGACAGAGGAAGGAGACAAACACAGAGTCCGGTGCTAGGCATAGAATCTTTGGAGACGGGCTGCGTTCCATGGGTTCGGCTCGAGTCGATTATCCGACGCATCTCGCAGGCGGTATGCTCCACCAGTCAGGACTTGGTCGATTATGAAGGGACCTTCCCACTTGGGCTTTAGCTTGTCCTTTTTCTTATCCGGCAGGCGTAGAACTAATTCGCCAACGTTGTAGTTTTTGGCCCACACTTCTCTGCTTTGATATCTTCGAGCCTGCTATTGATAGAATGTGGAACGGGCTTTTGCCACGTCGTGCTCCTCCTCTAAGGCATCCAACTATCCTGTCGATCGAGCTCGGCTTCCCTTTCTTCGTACATGTGCACTCGAGGTGAGTCATGAATTATGTCGCAGGGCAAGACTGCCTCTGCGCCGTACACCATAAAAAATGGTGTGTATCCGGTGGTGCGATTCGGCGTGGTCCGCAGCCCCCAGAGTACGGAGTCGAGCTCCTCTACCCAGTGTGTGTTAGATTCCTTGAGGGACCGCACTAATCTGGGTTTGATGCCGCTCATGATGAGACCATTTGCACGTTCGACCTGACCTTTAGTTTGTGGGTGATAGACAGAAGCATAATCGAGCTTGATGCCCATGTTTTTGCACCAGAGTTTTACCTCATCGGCCGTAAAGTTCGTGCCGTTATCGGTGATGATGCTGTGGGGGACACCATAACGGTGTACGACCCCGGATATAAAGTCTATCACAGGTCCGGATTCGGCCGTCTTAACAGGCTTGGCTTCTATCCATTTGGTGAACTTATCCACCATGACCAGTAAGTATTTTTTCTTGTGGGTTCCGCCTTTAAGGGGTCCCACCATGTCAAGCCCCCAGACCACGAAAGGCCAAGTGATGGGGATAGTTTGGAGGGTGGTGGGTGGCATATGGCTTTGGTTTGCAAAAAGCTGGCAACCGACGCATCGTTGGACCAAGTCCTGAGCGTCCGCCCGGGCTGTCGGCCAATAAAAGCCTATACGGAAAGCCTTGCTTACAAGGGACCGGGCTGTGGCGTGAGGGCCACCGAGTCCGGCATGAATTTCAGCCAGCAGGTTCCGCCCTTCCTCTTCGGAGATGCACCTTTGAAGGACTCCGGTAGTGCTTTTCTTATAAAGTTCTCCCTCATGGACTTTATAGGCTTTAGATCGCCGCACTATACAACGTGCCTCATTTTGGTCCTCTGGGAGTTCCTGCCTAGTAAGGTAGGCTAGGAATGGTTCTCTCCATGGGGCGATAACGGCCATTAGTACCTAGGCTGAGGTTGTGATTTCATTGGCAGAGCCTCCGATTATGTCAGATTGTTCGGCGTCGGACAGTGCTGTTGGGTCCGGGCTAATATTGCCATGTTCACCTTCCCATACTATGAATGGCTTGAACAGCCTTTCCAGGAAGATGTTGGGGGGGACCGCATCGCGTTTTGCGCCGATGCGTGCCAGGGCGTGTGCCGCCTGATTGTTTTCTCGGGCTATATGGTGAAATTTGAGCCCTTCAAACCGAGCTGACATTTTAAGGACGGCGTTGTGGTAAGCTGCCATTTTTGGATCCTTGGCATCGAAGTCTCCATTTATTTGGGATATCGCGAGGTTCGAATCCCCGCGCACCTCTAGGCATTGAATGCCCATGGATACTGCCATCCGGAGACCATGTAAAAGGGCCTCATATTCAGCTGCATTGTTGGAGTCCGTGTACATAATCTGGAGTACATATTGAACTGTGTCTCCTGTGGGGGACGTCAAAACGACGCCGGCCCCTAGTCCGGCCAACATTTTGGAACCGTCGAAGTGCATGATCCAGTTTGCATATGTGTCGTACTCTTTAGGGAGTTCGGCCTCCGTCCATTCTGCGACAAAGTCGGCCAAAACTTGCGACTTGATAGCTCGCCGTGGCCTATAAGTTCTATCGAACGGGAGGAGCTCAATGGCCCATTTTGCAATCCGGCCCATTGCGTCACGGTTGTTTATAATATCGTTGAGTGGTACTTCCGATGCTACTGTGATTGAACACTCTTGAAGTAGTGTCGTAGCTTCCGGGATGCCATGAATACCACATATGCAATATTTTGATAATGTGGGTACCGTGATTTGCATGGGGTGAGGACAGTGGACACATAATAAACCGGCTTTTGAAGGGGGAATTTGTGTCCGTCCGTTTCCCGCTCGACGACGAGTACTGCGCTAACAACTTGATGGGTTGCTGCAATGTACAATAGCATTGCTTCGCCGATGTTTGGCACGGCCAGGACAGGGTTTGTTGTGAATATGGCTTTTATTTCCTCGAGTCTGGCCGTGGCGGCATCCGTCCACTCGAAGTGTTCGGTGCGCCAAAGGAGGCGATAGAGGGGTAGCGCCTTTTCTCCCAAACGGGAGATAAAGCGGCTTAGAGCTGCCACCCATCCGATTAATTTTTGTATTTGTTTGAGGTCCTTTGGGATATCCAATTGTGACAAAGCTCGGATCTTGGCTAGATTTGCTTCGATTCCTCTACCGGATACAATGAAGCCCAAGAGCTTTCCGGCAGGAATGCCGAAAACGCATTTTTCCGGATTTAGCTTGATGTCATATGCTCGGAGGTTGTCAAATGTAAGCTCAAGTCGTCCACTAGAGATTCGACATGTCTTGTTTTTACGACCACATCATCCACGTATGCCTCTACTGTTTTGCCGATCTGGTTTGCCAGACATGTCTGAATCATGCGCTGATATGTTGCGCCGGCATTTTTGAGCCCGAAAGGCATTGTGTTGAAGCAGAATGGACCGTATGGGGTGATGAATGCCGTTGCGGCTTGGTCTGACTCGGCCATCTTGATTTGATGGTAACTGGAGTATGCATCGAGGAAGCACAACGAATCGTGTCCTGCAGTGGCATCGATAATTTGATCGATGCGGGGGAGGGGAAGGGATCCTTTGGGCAAGCCTTGTTAAGGTCTTTGAAGTCAACACACAGGCGCCAGGATTTGTCCTTCTTTGGTACCATCACCAAGTTTGCTAGCCAGTCCGAATGTTTTATGTCTCTAATGAATCCGGCCTCCAATAGTTTGGCTAGCTCCTCTCCCATTGCCTGTCTCTTGGGCTCAGAGAAATGCCGAAGGGCTTGTTTGATAGGTTTGAATCCTTTTAGGATATTTAAGCTGTGTTCGGCCAGCCTGCGTGGGATTCCTGGCATGTCTGAAGGGTGCCAGGCAAAAATGTCCCAGTTCTCCCATAGGAATTCTCGCAGTGCGGCGTCTACATCGGGGTTTAATCGTGCCCCGATGGAAGCTGTTTTATTGGGGTCCGTTGGATGGACCTGGAATTTGACTATTTCATCTGCTGGTTTAAAGGAGGTGGACTTGGATCTTTTGTCGAGTATCACATCGTCCCTGTTTACCGTGGAGCGCAGCGTAGTCAGTTCCTCAGCTGCTAGGGCTTCGGACAGTGCCTCAAGGGCCAATGCGGCTGTCTTGTTTTCGGTGCGGAGTGCTATGTCTGGATCACTAGCGAGAGTGATGATTCCGTTTGGCCTGGGCATCTTGAGCTTCATGTACCCGTAATGGGGTATTGCTTGGAAGATTGTAAATGCTTCCCACCCTAGCAGAGCGTGGTGTCCGCTACTAAACGGGGCCACTTGGAATGTGACCTCTTCGGACCTATAATTATCCGGCGTGCCGAACATCACATCTAGTGTGATTTTTCCTGTACAGCACGCTTCCCGACTGGGGATTATTCCTCTAAAGGTTGTGCTGCTTCGCTCAATGCGGTTCCAGTCTATTTCCATTCTTTGAAGGGTTTCCTCATAAATGAGGTTCAATCCGCTGCCTCCGTCCATGAGTACCTTGGTGAGGCGAAAGCCGTCCACTATAGGACTGAGTACCAATGCGGCTGGTGCTCGAGCTGTTCGGAATTTAGGTTCATCACTGGCATTAAAAGTAATAGCCGTGTCACTCCATGGGTTTATTGTTGCTACTTGATAGACTTCGGCAAGGCTGCGAAGTGTTCTTTTTCGCATATTATTTGATGCGAAAGTCTCGAAAACTGTTAAGACTGTACTGGAGTCCCTGAGGTGGCTTTCTGCGGCCTCCGGAATTAGGAGATCTTCGCCCCTTTTGGCCACCTGCCAGAGTATCCAACATGTTGTAAGGCTATGAGTTGGTGTGGCATCCTCTGTACTATGAATTTTACAGGGTCCATTAAGCCATCCCTCCAGTACGGTTCCATGCCCTGTAGAGGGTTTTGGTTTTTTTGTTTTTAACCCGGGTGTCTGACGATGATGCACCCTTTTATTTCGGACGAGGTTTCTATTCAGGGCCGGATTGTCCCAAAATTTAGTTTTGGTTTTCCGGGCACTTTCCATCGCACAGTACTTTTGTACTATGGTTGCCAAGTCAGCGAAGCGTGTAAGATCACGACGACCTGTGGCGTTGAGGATTCCCTTGTCCGTGCAATTATTGCAGAAGATTGAGATTGCGTCTTCCTCGCGGCAGTCCTTTATCCTGTTCATGACCAGGAGGAACCTTGCCCAGTAATGATGTATTGTTTCTTCGGGCTTTTGCCTGATTTGGGATAGATCGCTTATGTTTGGGTGGGTGGGTGGAATTAAATCCGGAACTTCACCCAATCTAAGACTCAGAGGCCAAGGAGTTTCCGAACTCTGAAGTTTGGATTCTTGGATGTTGTCCAGTGAATCTAGCCCGTTGCCTGATTCTAAGTTCAGGTCTTGAGTTACATCCTCCCCTCCGCGGGTATCTGGCTTGGAGGGATCGGGAATCCGGATGTAGCTAGTCCTTAAGATAGATGAAGAGTCGCCGCACTGTGCCTCTACCACGGCAACGTGATGGGTGACTTGGGGAGAATTAATTTCTCTTAGATCGGGTTTAAGCCCAACCTGGTCATAATCCGTAGTGACCCCCAAGGCGGCGATGCGAATCAAGAGCTCGTTTACGGAAGAGAGCTCCATTGGATCTAACTGCTCGACGAGTTTCGAGCTGACGTGAAGATTGCTTTTGATGACCCGAGAGGTCACCGTCGGCGCAACGGCCGAACAGGCGGTCATGAGAAAACCGCCTAGCCAGAGAGTTTGGCCGACAGCCAAGGCTCCCTTAGTAACGGTGCCGTCTTTAAAGACGGGAAGAGGCATCCTTCCTAATTGCGACGGCACAGAGGAACTCTCATTGAAAGCACCAATGTCGGTGTCAAAACCGGCGGATCTCGGGTAGGGGGTCACGAACTGTGCGTCTAGGCCAGATGGTAATAGGAGGCAAGGAACACGATGTTTTACCCAGGTTCGGGCCCTCTTGATGGAGGTAAAACCCTACGTCCTGCTTGATTAATATTGATGATATGGGTAGTACAAGAGTAGATCTACCATGAGAACAAGGAGGCTAAACCCTAGAAGCTAGCCTATGGTATGATTGTTGTATGATAAAGTTGTTCTACGGACTAAAACCCTCTGGTTTATATAGACACTGGAGAGGGTTAGGGTTACACAATGTCGGTTACAATGGTAGGAGATCTTGAATATCCGCATCGCCAATCTTGCCTTCCATGCCAAGGAAAGTCCCATCTAGACACGGGACGAAGTCTTCAATCTTGTATCTTCATAGTCCTGGAGTCCGGCTGAAGGTATAGTCCGGCTACCCGGACACCCCCTAATCCAGGACTCCTTCAGGTGCTGTTCTTACTTGAACAAGCATCCCACTTATAATTAACCTCTATTGCAAGCATCTGCAACTACAACAAAAATATTAAGGTAAACCTAACCGTCGGTGTCAAAACCGGCGGATCTCGGGTAGGGGGTCTCGAACTGTGCGTCTAAGGCGGATGGTAACAGGAGGCAGGGAACACGATGTCTTACCCAGGTTCGGGCCCTCTTGATGGAGGTAAAACCCTACGTCCTACTTGATTAATATTGATGATATGGGTAGTACAAGAGTAGATCTACCACGAGATTGGAGAGGCTAAACCCTAGAAGCTAGCCTATAGTATGATTGTATGTTGTCCTACGGACTAAACCCTCCGGTTTATATAGACACCGGAGAGGGTTAGGGTTACACAAGGTCGGTTACAAAGGAGGAGATATCCATATCCGTATTGCCTAGCTTGCCTTCCACGCCAAGTAGAGTCCCATCCGGACACGAGAAGTCTTCAATCTTGTATCTTCATAGTCCAACAGTCCGGCTGTCCGGAGACCCCCTAATCCAGGACTCCCTCAGTATCCCCTGAACCAGGCTTCAATGACGATGAGTCCGGCGCGCAGTATTGTCTTTGGCATTGCAAGGCGGGTTCCTCCTCCGAATACACCATGGAAGAATTTGAATACAAGGATAGTGTTTGACCCTGCAAAATAAGTTCCACATTCCACCGTAGAGAGAACAATATTTCCACGAATCTAGTTTGTTGACTTGTTTTGGCAACATGACGTTATGCTATGGCCCGGTGATTATTTGAACCGTTTCCTTTAACTAGCCCCGCACATAACGCGAGGCAGTTTTTTGACACGTCTTGTCAAAGCAGAGATCGTGTTCCCCTTATTACGGGATTCTCATCAATACGGGCGTGGGTAACCCAACCGCGCCATCGATTACAGCACTTGGGGGATAAGCGAGTTTTACCAGGCTAGTGGGGGCGCATAGTTTCGGCCGCCCATATAAAGGGATAAGGATTCACCTTTTCATCCATGCCTTCTTCCTCCTTTGCTCATCCATTTTCGCACACTCGAGCTCCAGCGCCCAAGTCCACATTTCCCACCTCGACCTTCTCCAACCATATCCAGAGCTGGAGGTAGGTGGATGGTCTCCTCCGTCACGGAGGGACACATCAAGAAGCTGAGGAGAGCCTGATACCTGCCCGACGACATCGTGCACCGGCTCCCAGATGAGGGGCAGCTCATCCCCACCCCCAGGCTCCATGAGAGGGTAGTGTTCCTTACCCATTTCCTCCACAGACTGGGATTCCCTCTCCACCCATTTGTCCGGGGGCTCATGTTCTACTATGGCCTGGATTTCCACGATCTGGCCCCGAACTTCACCCTCAACATCTCGGCGTTTATTGTCGTGTGCGAGGCCTTCCTCCGCATCAAGTCCCACTTCGGCTTATGGCTGAAGACTTTCAATGTCAAGCTGAAGGTAGTGAGCGGCCGCCAGGTGGAGTGCGGAGGCGCCATGGTGGGCAAGATGCCCAACGTCACATGGCTCAAGGGCTCCTTCGTGGAGATCATAAAGGGGTGGCAATCGGGGTGGTTCTACATCACCGAGCCGCGTGACCCTAAATGGGCAGCGGCCCCCCGAGTTCGATCTGGCATCCCCACGCGGCTAACCTCCTGGCAAGAGAAGGGCCTGTCCCGGGGTAGTTCGGGAGAGCTGACCGAAATCCAAACATGTATTCAAAACATGGTGAACAAGCCGCTCAAACTCGTCAGCATAGTCCAGGTCATGTTCATCCGCCGGATCCTCCCGTGTCAACAATGGGCTTTCAACTTGTGGGAGTTCGACCCGGCCCAGCACCAAACTCTGAATAGGCTCTTCGATACAACACACGAGGATGCCTGGAAGGTGATATTCAAGGGCGCCGAGGTTCCCCCTCCCACTACAAAGGATCACGGATTCTGCGCGAAGCGCCAAGCCAGCGCGGTAAACTGTTTTACCTCTTACAGGATACTTGTTTTTCATAGTTTGACTCTATGCGGGATCTAAGCTCCCGTACCTTTGACAGGACTGACAGGAAATGGCCGGACAGATCGACTGTCCGGCTCCTTTGCCCGAAGGCCCAGCAAACGCTCTCCTGACGAAGATGCTGACTCCGACCCCTTATAAGGTGCCGGAGAAGACCAAGAAGGCCAAGGGAACTCGAAAGAGTTCCTGCCGCCAGGCGTCATCGGACTCATCGTCCGATGACTCCACGACACACTCCTCCCCTAAAGACGAGGAGGAAGAAGAAGGTGCTCCCCCTTCAGTTGGGGGAGACAAGAAAAGGAAGGTCACCCCAACCGGGGAGGACGAAGGGTCCAAGAAGGGAAGGACTCTCCTTCCGGATAGTTCCACCACCGCCACCGAAGGCGAAGAGGAGTGGCTGCTCAGGGCCAAGCCCCTGGTGAAGTCGTAAGTATTCGGATACCATAGTAACTCATAGCATTCCTTTGTCGCACTGCTTCCCTTAACACCGAATATGATTACGCAGGCCGCCACGACCCCATATCGATGTATCGTCGGATGGCTCCCTGGGCTTGTCGGATATGGATAGCGATCCACTTCCGACCGCCACCTCCCCTTGCCCTGCGGATGATGCCGAGGTATTGTCTCAAGAGGCGCCGGGTCGAGGGGAGACAGTCCCGGAGGCGCCTCAAGGCGACCTTCCAGACTCCGGGAGTAGAGGGAACAAGGCCCCTGAGGGCTCCGAGTTCGGCCCTCAGCCGAACACCGCGCCGGAACCTCCAGTGGTTCTGGACTCGGGCAGGCGGCCTCCTTCCAAGAGGGGCAAGACGCCTGTGCCAGTGACCTCTGTCCATCCAGAGGCGCCGGACAATCTGCTGGGAGCACTTTGCGGCGCTTCCATCGACGAGGAGCACCGTACTATTATGAGTGCGGTGGTCCAGAAGGTTCAGTCCGCCAAGAGCGGATTGACTGAAGCCTGTGCCAGCCTTCTAGCAGGCTTTGAGGTAAGTGTTTAAAATATAGGAAAAATATTACCGCATAGACAGTAGCCCCTAATGCTCTATTCGGTGTTCACAAAGAAAAGCCGAACAGAGGATCAAAGAATATCGCAGGAGTCTAACATAATTATGTCTATATGCGTATGCAGGCTTCGCTGCTGGCCTCAACCGCACTGACTGCGGAGGTCACCACACTGAAGCAGGACCTCGAGGGGTCCAAGAAAGAGCTCGGGCTTGCCAAGAGGCAGCTCGAGTAGATCAAGGGTAAGTAATACCCTGTCTATAGATATGTTTATATAAAAGAAGACGCGATTGCAAAATGACAGGATCATCGTATATTTGCCAGGGGCCACGACCGAGGTGGCGACCCTGAAGCAAGCACTATCCAAGGCCGAAGACAAAGCGGCCAAGGAGCGCACCGAGCGGGAAAGGCAAGAGGCACGGGTGGGCGAGGTGCAGCAAGAGCTCCAAGCTCTCGTGTCGAAGCATGAGGCGTTGGAGCGTGACTCGAAGACGCGAGAGTCCGAGCTTGCCGCCGCCCGTGAAAGTGCAAAGAGTGCCAAGGCCAAAGCCCAAAAGTACCTCCAGGAGATTGACGCGATGAAGAAAATAGCGGCGGGTAAGGCATTCTATATGCAAAGCAAGCATGTGAAAGTAAATTACCTATTACTTACCCGAATCCGGAGCTCTCCAGGAGCATTTGCAGATTTGCCCCGCAGCGTGTCAGATGCCGCACAGTTTTACCAGGCCGAGGAGGGAAGCTCAACGGAGAAGCTATTCTGGTCTCAGTATACTAGGACCGAACACCCGATGCCTATGAGCGACCAGCTGAAGCAGCTGGTCGAGCTGCACAAGGCGACCGAACAAGCCATGAATGGCCTTATAGTCCGGCTGTGGCCTGGTGACGCCCTTCCGAACAACTACTTCGGCCTGGTGAGGCAGCTTGTGGATGCTTGCCCTCGGCTGGAAGTCGTCAAGCGGTCCGTCTGCATTAAAGGTGCGTGCCGGGCTTTCGCCCGTGTGAAGGTGCAATGGGCCAAGCTAGACGTCGTGAAGCTGATCAAGGAAGGACCGCCGCAGGGCAAGGAGCATCGCACCCCCAAAATTTATTATGAGGGTGTCCTGAAGGGTGGCCGTCTTGTAGCGGACGAATGTCCAAAGGATGTAATATTTGTGTGAACTTGCTCGTGTGATCCTGTATGATGAAAACTTGTTTCATATGCGCTACGCAACGCTTATTTGAATTTAAAATATTACCTTCTGTTTGGCTGTTTATCCAATCTGAGAGATGGCTAGTCCTCGGCTTCTGCCCCCATGCCGCGAGTGCTGGGGTGTTCGGGATAAACCTGAGCACTCTTGTTCCCATTCTTGGGTCCTTCGAGGGAGGTGCTCAGCACAGCGAACAAGGCAACCGGACTAATAATGCTTCATCACTCTCACTTAGCCATAGAATTCTATAATTTTAAATTTCGGCGAAGCCCCTGGTATTCGGAAGGCCGAATTCGGGGCGCGATACACGCCTTTAAGCCGGATAGGACCGACTCCTCGCTCTAAGCGGCATAAGTCTTTAGGGACTCGAAACCTCGTCGAACAGCGACCAGTCTCTCGCCTTATCATGACAGTTAGTTTTAGATTTCTCTACTGAGGTGCTTAGCCCAACAGAACTGGGGCACAATCGCAGTAGTTCTCCTAGTGCTACCTTAGCTGATAGAGCGGAACATAAGGTACCAAAACATAGGAGCCGGTCAAACCCAACATTTGACCAAAGACATGATTCGGAGCTGATGCATATAATGTTGGGTTTCGTAGTAATTTCAAAAAATTTCCTACGCACACGCAAGATCATGGTGATGCATAGCAACGAGAGGGGGAGAGTGTGATCTACGTACCCTTGTAGATTGACAATGGAAGCGTTAACTTGGTTGATGTAGTCGTACGTCTCCACGGCCCGACCGATCAAGCAGCGAAACTACGGCACCTCCGAGTTCTAGCACACGTTCAGCTCGATGACGATCCCCGGACTCCGATCCAGCAAAGTGTCGGGGAAGAGTTCCGTCAGCACGACGGCGTGGTGATGATCTTGATGTACTACCGTCGCAGGGCTTCGCCTAAGCACCGCTACAATATTATCGAGGACTATGGTGGAAGGGGCACCGCACACGGCTAAGAATATGATCACGTGGATCAACTTGTGTCTCTAGGGGTGCCCCTTGCCTCCGTATATAAAGGCTCAAAA